>NC_059358.1:2938079-3055579 GCF_019703515.2 Myxocyprinus asiaticus | reverse complement strand
TGTACAGTATGTAGCTCTCTCTCTGTCTCTCTCTCTCTTTCTCCAATTCAGTGCATTATTATCCCCACAGGGGTGCTCTGTGTGTTTGTTCCAATGCCTGCATTTAAGGGGAAAAAAAAAGGAAACAAACAAACTTAACTGGGACAGTTGGGAAATGAGGTACACATGGTTCATTCAGTACTCATGCATCACTATTTAGCTTTATCTGTGACTGACAGGTGAAGTGTGTCATTTTTTAATATGCAGAGACAACTTTAAGTTCGCTATTAGGTTGATTCCCCTGAAAAGTGTTAACATTGTGACTCTGTGGCGCTTCATAAAATTTGCTCTGTTTGTTGAGTATCTAGACCAGCCCGACACAGCACGATCGGCTCAACCAATGGTGTGAGTTTGGGGGCGGGACTATCTGTTTGACCAATATTAAAAGGAGCAGTGTTTAGGAAAACTGTTTTTATTTTTTTATTTATTACTGTCGTTATTTTTGCAATTCTCTTTGGAATTACACACTTCACCATAAACATGAAAAAATGAGCTTGTACTGGTTGTGAAAAGCTGAACAAATCTCTTAAATACAAATCTTCTACATTAAATAAATACAACGTAATCTGTCATAAGTGTAGTTTTTCAGTATTGGAACACTGCTCCAGGCAACAGTCCAGAATAGTCTTGAGATTACGAGGGTAATCAAACAGTGGACTCTTTAGGGCCTTCCTTGGCTGCATTCCTGCAACTGTACAGCCACTTTATAACACGTGCATTTCTCTCAATAATGGACACACCTGTCGGGATCTGCTCAGCTAGCTCTTCCTGGAACAGTCCATCTCTGGAGTGTTGAGAAAATTCACTAGGTTCCGAGCCGCCTCCACCTCCAACGCTTCTCAGTAGAAGTGAGAGCGTGTCAACTGAACTGGCCCCTGCTAGAAAGTTCTCTGGTCCAAGCCTTTCCACCATTTCTAGGTCCAATCCACAGAAGTCGAAGAAGCGCTCTTGCTCAGACATTGCTAACGAGCTGTGAAGTCTTAAGTCCGACTTGGAACGTTTCAAATTGGACCGCATTCGAGGTACAACTGGCTTCCATGGGTCCATATCGTTATTATTACAGTTACCCACACTGTTTCGTAAACAGTTAATTGTGCCGTTCTTCGATTGCTTCTCCAGAAATCCAGTGTTGTCATTTTGAGGCTCCACCACTGAGTGCCCATGGTCGGATCTACTCGATCTTCGAGTCTCATTTCCCCCATCAACAGTGTCTTTATCATTGGACCAGGACATTTGAGAGTCCCCATCTCGAGAGGAGGATGTCTTTTCCTCGTTTATCACCATTTTTTGAGCAGCATCACTCCCGTTGCTCTTCTCCCGCATAGAACCTTGGAAAAGTCTTCTTACGAAGCTGTAGCCCTTGGCCTCCATGTTGCCGTTTCCGCCACCACTGCTGGGAATCTTGCATTCTTTTTTCTGTCTATATATGACCAGAGAGTCTGGACGCAGCATGCGTTTGCCGTTACTCCTACGCATTATTGGCGCACTGTGTGGGGCAACTAATGGCGTAGTGGTTGGGGTTCTAGGGGAAGGTGCAGGCGGCTTGTTCGCATTGTTGCGATTGTGTGTTTCCACAACGGTCTCGTTCTGACAGTTCTCCTTCCTGGAGTCATCCTCATTCTCATCCCTTGTGAAAACCTGTGAAGAGAAAGGGATCGAGGGTCTTCGGGGAGGTAGAACGGGTGTTGACGGACCAGACACTGTGAAATTGCGACGGGGCAGGGGTGGAGGGGTGGCGCAGGGCACCAACACAGGATCTTGCTTGGTGTTGATGACCTGTTGACTCTTGACATACTTCGCCTTATCGGCTTCAAGACGCTCCACGGCACTGATGGAGTGACCCCTGCTTCCTGCATCCATTTGCCTACGCAGGTAATCTGGCCCCTTGTTGAGGAGCCGCAGTGGAGAGGGTGAACCAACTGGTGTTAAGGGCTTCATTTTGGAATTCTGGAAAAATGCATCCAAACAGGGTGGACAAAGCAGCTGGTGAAGGTAACCCTCTCGTGTTGAAAGGTAAGCTTGTGACTTGATGAAAGTTGTCTAGGAACTACTGGTCCAATAAAGCTTCAAGATCAGATGTGTCTCAGAATACTCGCAGGATATAGACTTTGGGGATTGTTAGGGATCCATTTAATGGACTCCTATAACTACAGACTTTCAGGCATTCCAAGATTTGAGGTATCAATCTGAGAGGTTTAAGTGAGAGAGTTGGCTGCTGGGCTTTGCCAAAATTTGTCTCTTTGTTGGGCACTTTTGGAAAAGGGACAAATCAATTTCTCCATGGAATATTTATATTATGGACAAATGGGCAGAGCACAGGGAAATCCTTTTTCCACAATGCAAAATCGCTCCCAAATGAGATGTTCCCCTCACCACAAAACTGCAGAAATAGCAGTCAGCATTCACTCTGAATACAATTCTCCTTCTCCCCACTCTTGTTTCGCCCCTTCCAACTTCCTTTTTTCTGTTGATCTTTTCAGGGAAGGTTGTCTTGGTGGAAGGTAGCTAATGAGCTTGATTATTTGATTTTTGATAGCCGTGTAAGGTCTCTGGGTTGGGTCTCTATTGTCCTGCAGCGTTCTGGTTGGGCTGGCCTATACAGCTGGCACCGGTGCACTTCAGATTTCGAAAGACAGAGCTCCTGTCCTTTTCCTTTATACCTGGAACCCTGTGAAAACAAAAAAGGTAGACTCAGTTCAGTCTTTTTAGCATTTCTCAAGGGAGAGTCCAACTCCCAAAGCATAGGCCATATGGCCACACAGATAAAGGTCCCTGTAGCTTTTAACATGTTGGCAGAAATTCACGTCTGGGGCCACAGGCAATGCCATTACCTCATGCATGGACTGAGATGACTTCAGCTGAGCACAGCGCTTGTCCATTGACCTAGTCCTACATAACTGTTCACTCTTACAGATGCGCCATCCTGCACCAATTCTGTGCATTTAGTGCCAAACAGATGTCACATTCATGTTGCACACTGTGAACTCTAGATTCAAGTTAGAATATCAGGCTGTAAGCATGTGGGATTTTACGTATTTACTCTCAGATGCATTTAGAAGGTCTATTAAGGGAAATGTGACCATATGCACTCAGACTGCAGTGGTAATGGCCTTGCACTATCAGCATTAGCTTAACCCACATGCCACATTTGCATTCCTCGAGGGTTTCACTAAATAATGCAGGAGTGCGTCCATATTTTAGAAACCCTGAAATCTGCTTATAAAAACACACACACATTTCTTTTAAAACTGCAGGACTATTCACTGCATGTAATGTGGTGTAAACCACTACATTGTTTAAGGCTGGGTAAAATATAGATTTTCTGATTAATTGCAATCTTCACGATATTAATTCTTATAAAATGCAAGATTGATCTTTTTACCACGAAGTTTACTTTTACTTTAAAGTTTACTTCAGTTTTGGATGTGTTGATTATTGAACCTGTTAAATAAATAGAAATTGGACCACAGTTTGGGCCCTGTTGTTAATTTTTACAATTTATATTTACATAATGTACCAAGTTTTCCCTGTATAATTACAGTATTAACTGAGAGAGAATTTCCTTTATATGTAAGCAAAATGGACATCATAATTATATACCCAAATTAATCAAAATCAGAATCAAATTGAAAGCTTGTGAATCAGAATCAAATCAAAGCAGGAAATATGTATCGATACGAATATGAGGACAGCACAAAAACACAGGGAATGTTATTGTAAAGTAAGAATTTTAGATTAACAGTTTTGACTGCATGGTTGGCAGCAACAGAAGACATTCAAACATGATGTGCTATTTTTGTACCCCCTCGCAGGAAAAAGACAACAATAAACAGCCTTTTCAGCTGAATATGTTCCTGTGACCTAGTAAACTGAAATGACTATGGAAATGTCATTTGTTTGCCAGTGAGAAGTTATTAACTGGTCTAGAATGCAACTAAAAACAGGTGTGCATTGCTAAAGTATCAGCTTTGTCTCAACATTTAGACTCAAATACATGGATTTTTTTTTTTTAAGTAAAATAAATGTTTTTAAAAGAAATGTATTATACAGTAAAATAACTTTTTATCTTAAAAGTACAGCACCTCCGTTGTTCTTTCACCCCCTCTGAAGCTGTCCGCAATAAATCCTTTTCAAAAGTGGAACTGCAACATTTTCCAGATGTCAGACAGTCCGGGAAAAGCAGCCATTGTTTGGGAAATTTCCGGGAAAGAATTCTGAACAGGTGTTGAGCATGAGATGGAAGTCAGAAAGAGGTGAGCAACAGGGAGTCCAAACTCAGTAAACGCTACTTATTTTGACAGTAGAGCTGGGTGATATAGCTAAAACAATTATATCTCGATACTTTTAAGCTTTTTGATGATATTAAATATACATTTATGGGTCCTACTATATATTAGGTGTCTTTAACTACTATATAATTAAGCATTTGATACAATGTACTTATTATGTTTATACATGTTGTTGCATTGTACTTACATTTAAAATACCTGTATTTAATTAAATTTGTAGTTACACTGTTAACCTTACGCCTAACCCTAAACCTAACCCTACCCCAGCCTTTGCCCTAAAACCAAACTCTAACCTCTGACCCTAACCCTAACCCTACTCCTAAACCTACCCGTACTTCAACCTCAGTAGTAGCAAATGTGAATCTTGTGAGAATTTTGGAGAACACTTACACAGTGAATGCATTGTATTGTATTTCAATGTTACTGCATAGTTAAAGACACCTAATATAAAGTGTGACCCATTTATGTATTTGCTCTGAAATGGCTTAATGGTTTGTTTTTCAATTAGAGGAACCATCATTTCAACAAAACAGATTTTTTAGATTAAAAATGTTTAAAGCAAAAAGTAAATACAGTAAAAATCTAGTTAAAAATCATCATGGTATGTTTTTCCACAATGTTTTCCATTAAATGATTAAGAAACTTCCTCAGAAAATGTAATGACCTAAAGAAAAGCGCATTAAAATCATCTCAAGAAGCTCAGTTTACATTTCACAACAGCGCTTATTTTTATATGGCCAGCAAAATCATATATATTGGGAATATTTGACATATATTGCACAGCCCTATTAGTCCTTATCTAACATAATTTGAATTGCAAATTACTTGATATAATAAAACATCAAGCTATGTTCTGTTGTAACCAAAGAATGGTGCACAAAGTATCAAACAGTAGTACGTTTTTCAATAGTCCATTATCAAATCCTATTATTAGCTACGTTTGCATCTCTCTGCACCCAAGGCCATTATTGGCTTCTAGATGCATTACCTCAGTAATATAGATCTTTCCAAACCAATGTGACAACTATTTGAATGCAAGGCCAACATGTTTAAGCTGGAAACAGGGCTATTAATAGCTGAACAGAACAAATTAAAACAAGCTCACATCTCTGTTAGATTTACTGACTGATAGAATGAAAAGCTGGAAAGTTATATGTATGCACAGAGAATAGCGTTTACTAAGGGATTTTGTTTTTTCAGTGGGGGGCACTGATCATCACTGAACAGTTGTTTAACACGTTCACCCCATCATCCAAATCTTTTGCTCCTCTACAATTGCCCCTATTACCCTCAATATTCTCTAAAGAGGCAAATAAGTGACATGCAACTTTGGCTATGACCCTCTCTCTCTCTTGTGAGATCTTTGCTGGTAATAACAGCAGGTCTTTCCTAAACTCAGTGGCTTGTAATTAATCCCTGCTAAACCAACCTTCTCTGATCTCACTGACTTTCATGTTGGTATTTCTTTGCATCTCAATGAAGCTGAATAGCAGCCCGTTTGCCTGCAGGAGAGCAGAAACCAGCCATCCAACAAGGTCAAAGAGAAACCAGATGTTTTCTGTCAAGCTGTATCTAAGCCACTGTCTACTGAAGTCTTCACGCAAAGTAAGAACAAAACCAAAAAGGAGGTATCCACGTAATGTTTACAGATCTATTCACTTTCATTTTATAGCATAAAGATGCAATGAAAGCAACCTAAGCCCTATTTTAAGAGTGCTAGCGCTTAGCGCAGTGCTATGCCATAAGTCACAATCGTAAAGCCAATGGGCATGGCCATGAAGTTTGGTATTTTCATGCAAGCATGCGCTACGTCTAGGTGCAAGTGGGTTTGGTGAAATCGCGCGCACAATGCATTAATGGGCTGAGTCAAGTGCAATTTAATTTGCAGGTTCTTCTCCGCTTATTGCAGCATCTGCATCATGTTATATAGTCCATTCCCTCAGAACCAGTGATATAAACAAAGACAGCACATTCATAAGAAGTTGGTAGTGTAAATGGACTGTATGCAATGAATTAGAAGAATAGAATTATTTTTATGATAGTGAAACGCTCCTTTTATATGCTTAGAAAATGTTATTCTGGTCAGAATTTGGATGTACGCTCCATTAAATTATAGGGAATGTATATTATATTAATCTGCTGACACAAATCATGGCTAGTATTAACAGTGATTGTATCGACGCACTTCACTTCTACCGGTCGATTTTGAACAATTAAATTCATTTATTGAAACATAAAAAAATTCAACCAAAAATATTTCTAAATTCAAATTACACTTCCAACGCAATGAAAATTTTATCAAAATAACGAAATGGTAAAAAAACACATCATATATCAAATCCAAATATTTTATCCGCTCTAACTTCCAACATAAAAATCAATCTGACAACAGGTGGAAAAATACCAATACAAATTAGATCATAAACACAATTGTAAATATATGAATAATAATAATCATTAAAAAAATAAACCATAATCTATGGATTTTTTTTGTTTTTGTTTCATAAGACGGCAACATAATTTGATGTTTCACTATATTTTCAGAGTTTGGATGTGAATTTATTTCCATCTGCTGGTGGAATCTCCAAACTGCAAATGTAGCAACTGAGTTTAGGCTGAAAACAGACGTGCTTTTGAAACATATGACCTATTTCTCAAGAAAATAGCAAATTGCGCTTTGCGCCACTTCATGTACATACAGTTCACCCACAGTTTGCGTGCATACACCCAGAGATAGCGCAAACACTACAATTCATGCCCACTTGCACTTTGAATTAGCGCTCTCACGGAAATTGTATAAGATGTAGTGCATGGTTGTTGCGTGTAGTGAAAATAGAGCAACTAGTCTCATAGAGTCACGTTACCATACCTGCTTTTTTGCTGAATGATTTTTACAAGGCTTGTGGTACGTATCACAGCACTTTCCTGGAGAAATGAACACTAGAGGCGCTATAACAATAACGACTTTTCATTTTTCGCACAAATCACATCAGTTCATAAACACTTTTTGCACTGCTTCTCACACAATGCTATCTTATGACATCTAAACACTTTTAATGTTTGCATTACATAATCAAGTACATTTAAAAGCTTTTTCAGGTGTGATCAATTTGCGCGGTAGCTCAACTGATAGAGCGTTGCACTTGTGATGCAAAGGACCGGGGTACAAGTCCTGAAGAGCCTTTTAATGACACTATTGGTTAGATTTAGCTTTAACAATTAGGGTAGGGAACCTTAAAAACCTAATCTGTTTAGGAGAACATTTAACTTGTTTTTAGCACCACACAGTGGACATTTCACCTTGGAACTGCCTTGATACAGTACATGTAACGAACCATGATATTTATAATTTAGCAAAAATGTTGCCACAGTCACAACATTTTCATAAGATCAGACTAAAGGAAAGTGAGTGGTGACTGAGGCTAACATTCTGCCTAACATCTCCGTTTTTGTGTTCCAGAGAAGACTGAAAGTTTTTTTACATGTAAAAAGAAAGTTATTGGATCGAGTTGATAAAACTTCTGCCATTAATTAAAAGCAAGCGGAGATAGTTAAGAATGTGTCTGTCCCACCTATTCTGACCAGCCCAGTTACTAAAAAAGGTCCCATATTTGACTCCGATATGGAACTACAAAAGGCTCAGGATGTCCATCACAGACAAACTCTTGCATTATTTATCGGCCCAGACAATAGACCCCTCTGGCTCAATTCAGTCAGGACTGAATGCCGAGGCTCATTAGTAAGAAAAACAGAGTGAAAGAAAAGACACAACAATAAAATTCAAGAGAGACATACACTCTGGCAGAGGTAGCATATACCTCTTTACCAAAGTGAGGTATTGAGTGCCATTATGTAGTTGATGTATGATGGGCGTGGGGGTTGGACTGGCACAGAGCCACAGTCAGGTCACAAGGGACACCTTTTAACCATAACGCCCCCCCTAAATCCACTCCAAATTTTGAGGTGGACACTTAACTGACTCGGTGTGCTTCTATTGTTATTCAAACGTGACAAATGCGAGTGAGTGGATTGCCGGAGACTTTGAGGCGGGCGGCTGGACGAACGTCCATTGTAGACGTGGGATGGGTGTCCATTCATGGGCATTGTGAAGTCTAGTTGGCCCCATTTACACCTGGTATTAACCAACGGTGGTGGGTGATCCAGTCAAAAGTGGACAGTGCAGGTGTAAACAGGGGCCAAAACATTTTGTGATCACTGAAATGCACATGTGGAGGCAGTGAGATATGCATATGACTGGGTGAATCTCATGAAAACATGTCCCTCTCAATGCCAATGGTGGTTACGGCCTGGTTATGATACTGTTGTAGTTCACACTGTCATTTATCAGGGCATATATTTTCCTTAACGCACCCAGAATTTAGGAAAATATGGACTGGGGTGGGCTATTTGCATTGGGAGTACTTTGAAGTCTTGTTTTCCATGATATGTCCCCTTTTAAGAGGTTATGTGTGAAGGCGTTAACACATAAATGGACTTTACCCTACTTTTCCATAGTTATGTCATAAAACATCCTTGGTTTGGTGTTTTATGCTACAGTAGTCTGATAAAGCTGCTATAAATTCCTCTAGTGTAAAACAAATATCTCTCTAACACACAAAACCTGTCAAAAACATGCCCAGGTCACATTCCAAAATCAAAAGGAAAAAAATAACTATATCCCTGTATGGTACAGTGTAGCCATTTGGCAAGAATGTATTTTCTTTCACTTTCTCAAACATAATGCATTGCAAATAAAAGGGCAGTTTTTAAAGTAACCTATTCTGTGCTGTTTTTAAGCCACATGATGTTGATTTTGTCTCTAAGACACCTGTGTGGGGTGTGCTTGATTGTCATGAAAATAGTGTCACAATGCAAAAAAATCTTGAAGGAATATTCTGGATTAAGCTCAATCGACAGCATTTGTGGCATAATATTGATTACCACAAAAATTCATTTTGACTTTCCCCTCCTTTTCTTTAAACCCCCCCCAAAAATCTGGGTTATACTGAGGCACTTACAATGGAAGTCTATGGGGCCAATTTTTGAACTTTTTCAAAAATAATTTTTTGATGCTGTTTCAATATGAGTATATCAGTATGAGTGTTAATATGATTTTAGTGCGATAAAATCACTTACTAACCTTATCTGTGTTAAGTTATAGACAATTTTACAACTTTGTTGTCATGATGATGTAATGTCAACAAAACCTAAAACCCTAAACGACTGTAAAAATGATGATTTAAACAACATTACAGCTCAAATACTACTTGAGATTTAACAGAAAAATTAATTTGAATGCTTTTATAAAATTGTAAGCTTCACATTTCCACCTTTAAACCCTCGAAAAATTGGTCCCATTGACTTCCACTGTAAGCGCCTCAATGTACTGATTTTTGCTTTTTTTAAAGAAAAGGAGGGACGAGTCGGAATTAATTTTGTGGTAATCAGTATTATGGCACAAATGCTGTCGATTGAGCTTAACTTGTATTGAACCTGGAATATTCCTTTAATGCTCCAAAACACAGACTTCATTTTTTCTATGCAAAATTATATTCAAGAATTATATTTAATAAAGTAAATAATTTCTTTAGATTTCGGGCTGCATTGTCACCTGGACATGTTTTTGATTTCATGAGAGTTACCCAAGAGCCTCCTCAGAATTTTGACCCGTGTCCAGCATGTCCATCAAGAGCTCTTGAGTGTGGTGATCAAGGTAGTGGTCATCTATTATAGACTATTAAAGGGCTCATATCATGAGGAATCCAATTTTCCTTGATCTTTTGAGATAAAACAGTTCATTGTACTATGAAAACATTCTGTAACTTTCACAACCCAAAAACACAAGGTCGGATTTTTCTATGCATATAAAGTTTGCAAAGGGAGTGCAGTCTATTTACTCTTACTGTGACCATAACAAATGCTTGGCATATGGGGTTGCTCTCCAATAAAAAGCCTTTGACGTGAAATGCTAACTTAATAAATGCTGTTCTTGTAAAGTAATCTGACCTACATGCAGCCTTTTAAGAATCAACAAAACAGAATTTTGCAGAGGGATAGAAAAGGGCCGTTGCACAGAAAGGCCTATTCAAGAGCTTATCACTTTACAATACAGGCAATTTAGAAGATTCAATCTTAACTTCATTTCCCCTAGAAAAAAATCTTTCTTGAAAATTGCTCTGAAAAATCCCTCTTAGGCTTAGGCCAGAAATATACTTTATGCAAATACGCGTCTGCAAATGCACTTGCCCAACGCGCGTTCTTGTTGATCATTCTTATGCGTTCTGGCATTACCGGTAACAAACCTCAGTACTCAACGGGGCGCTATTTACCTTCAAAATTCTGTGCCATTAAACTGCAGTTGTTATTACTCAGGTAAGTTGCTTTAAATATACTGACTTTAACTCACTTGGTCAGCAATATTCTCTTCAAACTGTTGCTCCGCCATGACAATAGTTGACTTAAAAGAGAAAATTCATTTTAGGAGCGGTTCATACTAATCTTCATATAGCGTCCCTTGTAACAACGTTGAGAATGCAACATACTTGCGTATTGACACATTTTGGAACGCAAAAATGCACGGAATCAAGCTTGCGTTGCTAGAAGCGTCTGAATTCACGTACTTGCGTGGAGTATGTTTCGGCATTTAAAGTAAACACTAAATAAATAGATTCAATTATGTCTTAATTGCATCATTGGTGCTTGCTGGCAAATGTTGCCAAGTGTTGCTTTGGCAGCAAAGGTTCAAACAAACGTGACTTCTGGGTTGGGAAAAGGGGTGAGGGGGGAATGGTGCCCAACCCCCCAGAGGGGCAAGCCTAACTTTGCTGTCCTGCCTCGTAACATCAATCAATCTAATGGAGCACTAACAATCCTGGTCCCTATTTTCCCTCTATGACCGCAAACACCCACCAGTTCCAGTGATATTACATTGATTGCCCATTGCTCTCATGTGGGTGACCTGAATGCAACCAGCACATACATGCACAACTCTTTACAAAACACCAGCATGTTGGCAGCGCAAACCAGGACAATATATACAAAAGCAATATAGATTTATCAGCCTTGTTAGTCAATTTTCACAACCCAGAGGAAAATGTGATTGCTCAAAGGTTGCTCTTTCATAGCTTAGGATACTTAATCGAGGTCTCAGTTTATTTTGGCATTTTCAAACAGAAAGAAATAAAGACTCTAAAATCACCGTAAACGTAGTTAATTTGACTTGTGTGCTATAGCGCTCTCAAATCTCATTTACATCTGCGTTAAAGGAATGTTGCAGGTTCACTACACGTTAAGCTCAATCAACAGCACTGAAAATAGTATTGAACACTGTTTCAAAAGTATACCCACCAGACGTAAACATTATATGTGTTAACATGATTTTAGTGTGATATAATCAGGGCTTTACAGGTGTTTCCGGCGATTCATTTTCATGACAACAAAGTTGAATATAAGTTGGATACACTGTAACTTTATTCAGAAAAGGTTAGTAGGCAATTGTATCGTGCTAAAATCATATTACCGAGCTCAATGTTCATATCTTGTGGCTATTGTTTTGAAACGGTGTGTGTGAGGGAGAGACTTACAGTCTCTTCAATGGGATGTACTGCAGTTTAAAGTGTTTTTGGATCATTCCGCGGACAAAACATTAATAAAATATCTGTCCAAGAACATTCAGTATACATAGAACTCCAGACATCATGAGTTGTGTAAAATCAGATGTGATCTAGGTGCTTTAAACTGCTTTATACCGTTTGTGCCATTGAAAAGATGGTAAGTCTATCCCTCACAGCCTCGTTGTCATTCCCATTAAAAATCAAAGATGGCGCTAGTGTGAATAAGGTATAATAAATGAGGGACAAGTCGATTATTTGTGTGGTAATCAACATTATGCCACAAATGTTGTCAATTAAGCTTAACCTGTTTTGAACCCAGAACATTCCTTTAAGATTCAAAAACGGCACATTGTCACATCTTGCCAGGTTTAATGTTAACGCCAAAATGCCATTGTGTCTCATGTGTGTCGAAAGCAAATGCAACATGCCAGTTTGAATATGCAGGACGGAGATTACGATTTGAGAGCTGCAGTGGAGGGGAAGATTTCCCTCGAATAACAACCTAAATTTGCATATGACTTCAGAACACTTGGAAATGTGCAGTAATCCTATGGAATACTTTTGTAGTGTTGTTTTGTCCATTTTTGAGCTTGACAGACATGGTTACTGTGATTCTTCAAAAGAAAACTACTCCTTTTGTGTTCCACTAGTGGGTGACATGAGGGTGAGGAAATAATGACAGAACTATTATTTTAATACTCCAAAATAACTACATCACTAAGTGGAAACCAAAGATAAGTAAATATTCTCGATCACTCTTTTTCTACCTAAATAGGCCGTATGATTCATTGCCATTTCATATTGCTTCATAACGTCTACTGAACCTGCCAGCTGTCTCCTCTCATTAGTCGCTAGTCTGACTGCTTGGTTGCAAACAGCCCCAAAGTGCCACCAAAATAGCCCCTCATCTCCCCTCGACCCCCCCAGCACCTCGTCAAAAACATTGTGCCGGTGTGTAGTTGAGGCAAAGATTAATGGTTACCGACCCTGTCAGAACAATGCCTTGTGAGCGTGACAAAGGATACAGGCCCCTTCATGTGTGATGAACAATCTGGGCGGTAGTGGTAAGTCTGATTAGACCTGGCAGGGTTGCAGCGCTATCTAGCCGAGCTGCGGACAATTAACAGAATGTGTGACTGCTGCCTTCAAGTCCTGTCAGAATGATCGTATTTACGTGATGAATGTATATGAATGCTTCCACAATGTTATATTTACCTGTTAAGTTAAAATACCTTCTCATTTTCGAGTTTAATATTCAGAGGCAACCATTCGTAGGTTGAGTTCCCCAAAAAGTGTGGCTCTGTGGCCCTATTTAAATATTCTTCCAATTGTTTGAGTGGCCCGACCAGCCCAACGTGGCTTAAAAAATGGCGACTTTGGGGTGGACAATCTGTTTTTATGACCAATGGAAGAATGTTCGGGAAACCTGTCTGAAACCTCATAATTATTTGCAAATTAACTAAAGAATCATGGGGGAAGCTAATTAGTATTGGTAATAATTAAGTTATTATTGTGAATGTTGACTGGCCCCTTCTATTAGTTATTAGTTTGTATACGCATTTTATGTTCTGTTAATGCAGAATAGCGATAGATCTTGCCAGAAAGTTCTACTGAATTAGCCACGTTTATGATAAAAAACACTACGTTTCTCATCAATCTTTTTAGCGGCACATGAATGCTAAAATATGCATACATTGCACACCTAATGCGCATCATTAACGCTAGAAAAGCCGGGAAGTGAAAAAGAGAGAAAGAAATCTCAAATTGCTCAAAAGCGTCAGTTTCATTCCCACCGAAATCACTTGAACACGCATCACATCGAAACGACTTCTGGGCTTGCAATGGCCAAAGTATACCTCGTTTTTCTGCATGTGCGTGATGCAAATTTCGTCATCTGCACATTATGTGGGGATTGTCCGCGTGCAGCCAAGTTTGTCTAGACATGGGGACATTCCGCGTCTTTGTGCATCATTGACTGTGCTAAAAGAGCATCACAAAGCAGGTGCATAGTGCATATGCATTGAATGTGTCCGTATGGGCTTGCATTCAAAAGAGTATACATTGAAAGGCTGAATGCTCAACAATGCACGAGATGGAATGGCACGCAGAAAAGCGACGTGTACCCTTGCCTTAAGTAGTAGCCTCCTCTTCAAGGAGGACTTGAAGGCAGGATTAGACCGACTCGCACCCCCAGCTGTCATTCAAACCAACTGGGGATAGTTGGAATTTGTTGATTTAATATTAATACTAAAGTGAATAAATAAATCATGAGCTTTATAAGAAATAGATGCAATGATGAAGGGAAATAAGCCATGATGGGAGTGAAATATAGTACCTTTCACTCAATGAGCCATAACTCATAACACACACTCACACGTTCACACACACATGTCGGTGCAGCTATCATTATGAGGACTCTCCATAGACATAATGATTTTTATACTGTACAAACTATAGATTCTATCCCCTAAACCTAACCCTACCCCTAAACCTAACCCTCACAAAAAACTTTCTGCATTTTTACATTTTCAAAAAAACATAAATTAGTATGTTTTTTAAGCGATTTGAATTATAGGGACACTAGAAATGTCCTCATAAACCACATTTATAGCATAATACCCTTGTAATTACCAGTTTGTAACCTAAAGAAAATATCCTCGTAAACCATACAAATCCCACCCACCCACACACCCACACACACACACACACACATACTGTATTTTAAGAAGGTGATGTTACTTTGAAGAACCAAGACCATTTACCCTCTAATTAGTAACCTGAGCTGTTACCAGGTGGTTTAACACATAGCCCTGCTTCAGCCACACATTAGCGCTACAAATGCAACGTTTTCTTTTGGGAAAATGACTGTTTACATGATTGCACTTGAGGAGAAAATACAGGGCTGAAAGACGAGCAACATTTGGATTTAATAAGTTTGTACGGTAAAACAAGACAGCTGCTGCCTTTCCTTGTTGGACCCATAAAAAACATTTGTGGGACACAGTATCTCAGTAGTTTAAACTGCTGTGGTCAACAAATTGACTGTGAGTTTGTGGAATCTCTGAAAGGGCTTGGAAAATGATTGGTCAGAATTGTGTCAGGGATCAAGGCCCAATGGGGTTCAGTGGCTTACCACTGCAGTGTGGGCATTCTGTTTGACTGAACGCCCCCCATTGGCTTTTGCTTCTTTGTTTTGAACAGGGATTAGAAATGGTTCAAGGAACAAACTTCTAGATGTTAATAGAAAATGGGGACAAATTCCATTTTCAATTGTTTGAGAGTGATATTTTTAAATGCTGTTAACATTATTTTTTACATTTTAAGTCAATTTGATTACTAGAATAAATGCACACACAAAATTTAAAACTACTTTGTTTTCTGTTAGTTACAACTCACTTGCTAGGTGGGTAGACAAACAACCATGGAGATTTTACATTAAAGTTTTAGACACTTAGCGCTATAAAAACGCTTAGTTACTGACGTTGAAACAACCAGCTCTCATTTTAAAAAGGTTAACCATTCTTTTATTTTGTTTTAACTAGGACTGTCGATTTAACGCGCTAATTCAGTGCGAGTAATTCCATAAAAAAATGTGTTAAATAATTTGCGTAGTTAATCATGTCCCTGGATATTAGTAAGGAATATTCCAACCATCAGAGCAATTCAAGCTCGAAGAACCACCTGTTTTCAGCAGGGGGCAGTAAGCCAAACTCCAGCTGTACAGAAAACCACGCTCGGGCTTGCTCACCGCGACAGCACAAGATAAGAATGTGTTTTTGCGTTCAAAGAACAGCTGGAAGGAGCACAATTTCGAATGCAGGGATCTCGAAACATGTTTTACTGAGTTTCAAACTACGTTTAACTTGGCACAGTGACCTACAAATGCTGTGTTTATGACGCAATGCAACCCAATTGAGATGCTCCAAAGCACCCGTCTGATGCATACAGTATGTACATTGAGGCATCCTTAGAAAAGCCCTTATAATAAATCTACTGTATTTCAGAATATAGGCCAATGATAGGCTTATGTTTAATAATAAGGAAATTAACAATATATTTCCCCATTTCTAAGTCCTCATTTTGTATTGTCTTATTTATTTACCACAATAATGTAATGCATTTTAATTATCTGAATTATTATTTTTATAATATTTATGATTTTTTAAATATAACTTTCTTTTATTTTTTGTACAATTTTTATTTATTTCTCCTGTTTTTCTCCCCAATTTGGAATGCCCAATTCCCAATGCGCTCTAAGTCCTCGTGGTCACGTAGTGACTCGCCTCAATCCGGGTGGCGGAGGACGAATCTCAGTTGCCTCCACGTCTGAGACCGTCAGTCCGCGCATCTTATCACGTGGCTTGTTGAGCGTGTTACCGTGGAGACATAGTGCGTGTGGAGGCTTCACGCTATTCTCCAAGGCATCCACACACAACTCACCACGCGCCCCACCGAGTGTGAACCACATTATAGCCACTACGAGGAGGTTACCCCATGTGACTCTACCCACCCTAGCAACCGGGCCAATTTGGTTGCTTAGGAGACCTGGCTGGAGTCACTCGTGACTCAAGGTGTGGTAGTCAGTGTCTTTACTCGCTGAGCTAACCAGGCCCCCAAATATAAGTTTATTATTATAATATATTGAATTATTGTTATTTAGAGGGACTTTCTCAGCAAATATTTACATATGCGATTAATTCGATTGATCCTTTTAATCAACTGACAGCCCTTGTTTTAACCGGTTACCATTTGTAAACAATGTAGCGGAATGCCAAAACATCAAAAAACAGTTTCCGCACAGAATGAACCAAATTTAAAAACATTTTATTTCTAATACCTGGTTCTGATCGTCCTTTTTAAGTCCTGTCACATCTGTTCATCACAATGATGTCAGAGTTCTTGTCAACACCTCTGATGAGAGATGCAGTCAGCTCAGGTCTGGCACAGATCCGTTAGGTGTGATCCACAATGCCCATAGGCCTTCCCTGACAATGAAAAAGTGTGCATGCTTGCTGTTACTTTCATGTTTGAGGTCATCATTTGGGTGACGAATGCAATCATTTGGCAGTACTGCAAAGAGTTTGACTTGATACTGATTTTCATTAGCTGCTAGTCTGATTTGTTTACCAAATCTCTGCACAGATACTGTTTTTTTACCAAATCTCTGCACAGCATCACCCCCCTGATGGCTTAGGACCAGAAACATACTCTACACAAATACGCAAACACAGGCACAAATGATTGGCCAACATGCTGCAAGCGCAGGATACTGTAAGTTGAACAAAACGATGTAACAAACCTTGTCAAAGTTCTCAAGTGGCCAATGCATGAAATAACCGGATGCGTTATTATTCAGGTAAACAGCTATAAAGATGTTTAAAAGATCTGACTTGGTCAGCAAGATTCTTTTGAGAGTACAGCAATACAGCACAACAGTTCCCGCCAACTTTTCAACCGTCATAGTTCCGGACGTATTTTTCCCATACATTTTTTCCATACGGATTTCATAAAAGTCTTCAGAAAAAATGTTCAAGCCATGGACCAAATCAACCAGCTCCAAGGTGAATCACAACATTACAAAATTTGATTTGAAGCCAAAAAATCAATAAAAGTTTGTGTGAAATATTGTCGTAATCAGACAAGCTTTTAAAGGTGAATATTAGATGGAGGTATCAAATTTAAAACTAAACAATAGTGTCCTAAAATCAAATGATAGGTGATTGGACAGACACTCTTAAACCAACACCTAAACTTAACCGATTGTGTGGAAAAAGCAAAATGGGAAATGAAAAGCACATTTTATGAAGCAACCACATAATCACTTCTATGACACTTTTGTCTCTCATGTCAGCTTGTGTGCATGGCTGGGCTCGAACAGCGGTCTTCCAAGTCCAAAGTTCAACACTCTTATCAGTTCCCCTGAAATGAATGGGATTTTTACTTCCCTCAGCATCATACCGATGTTTACATTTTACATGCATCTGCACATCAGAGAGCTGATGGAGCAAGACCTTGCCACAGACATGTGTTTATCCTATTTTAGGAGGTAGAAGACAATACAGCAGTATGAAGAGACCTCACTAGTGGTTCAAGGACAGGTGAAATCCCTGCGTTTGGTCTGCTTTTTAAGAGTGTTTAGACTGGTCCTGAGTGTTCATACTGCTGAACTTTCAGAAAGTGTGTGCACGCTTTGCACACCTATAGTCCAAGTCCATCACTGGGGGAAGGTTAACAGCATTGTCCTATCCATTTACACATAACTCAAGAAACTTAAAAAGATAGTTGTCCCAAACTTAAAATTCTTTCAATTCTGTAATTTACTCACCCTCATGTTGTTGCAAACCCGTATGACTTTCTTTTATCTAACATTAAGTATAATGTTAGGGACTGACAGCCTCAGTCACCATTCACTTTCACTGTATTGGGAAAAAATAGATGCAATGAAAGTGAATGGTGACTGTGGCTCATTCTGGGTCATTCTACCTTTTGTGTTCAAGTTACATGGATTTGGAACAACATGATGGTGAGTAAATGATGACAGAATTTCATTGTTGTGTGAACTGTCCCTTTAATGCTGTAAAGCGCCACAAAATACTAATATTTAATAGTAAAACAGTGTCTGTTTGGCATGAAGGAAATTTTATTAGACTGCTGTGACATGCATTTCCAAAAACATATTCCTTTTTATACCTGCAGTCTTATGTTTCTTTAAAGCTTCTCATGTGACACCAACCCAATCTTCTGGTAAAACTCTGAGCACTTGTACTGTGAAAACTTTAGGTTTGCTATAGCAAGCACCAAACATTTGACAAATGTTTCCCTTAAATATATTGCATTTCCAAAACATTTGGAAATACGTTAAAATGGTCTATCCATTTGATGATAAATACTTTCTATCCTAATTTAATATGCAGAGACAACTATAAGCAAGCCATTTCGACTTCATGAAAAGTGTGAACACTGTGGCGCAATAAAGACATTGACATTGCTCTGTTTGATTGAGCGGCGTTACAGCGTGAGATTGAGGTGGGATCTGTTTGGCTGACCAATTGCAGACATTAGGAATGTTTGTAAACAATAGTTTTTGCAATTACATTTGATGCCGCTAATGGTGCAGAAATTACGTACTGTGCCTTTAAGAAAACTGTTTCAATTGTTACATTAAATATTCTATTTCATTCTACTGTGTTTGTGATCAATCACACTGAATTAGTATTATAGATACTATTCACCTTCTTGCATAATAAGGAAACTCAATAAATATAATGTCATTTAAAAATGTATCCATGGTTCTAATTAATGCATATGCAAATGATGTTAAATCGCCCAATTTCCTCCATTCATACAGATTTATTTTTTTAATCTGTACTTTGCCCAAATTAACCTAAAAAAGCTGCATTGGGATTCATTATTTACAAAAATAAAATATATAATAAAGTTTTTTAATTGATAATCATAACTGCTTAAAGTGTAGCCTGCTTAAAAATAATTAAAAATAGCAATCTTTACGAAAAGCAATGACCAGTTTAGAGATTTAAACTCAGCTGTCTCTTTAAATGCCTCATGAAATGAATTTATAAATAAGAATTTATGCAAAACGTGGTTTCTTATCATTCTAGTTATCAAAGCCGCTGTTAAAGCGCTGAATGAACTGCGTGTATTTCGGTACTAAATTAATCATTCGCTGATCGGATAGCCTGTTAGTAAATCTCATCGATATATAAGAAGCTCAAGCTGCTCTTACCTTTAGGTCAGATCCGTATCCGCGTGTTAAAAGCTCGTATAATTCCCGTGTAGTGTCTCGATTGCGGCTTATTGGTTTCTCAGCTGCTGGCACGAGCTGCGCGCACTGAGTGCCGGAGAAGCGTTTGTTGCTCGCGGATGAAGGGAACGGAACGGGACCATCCCACCACAACAGTGGGCGGGCAGGTATGGAGCTGTGTAAACTGACCCTCACCATTAACATGAGAGGAGAGGGGGAGATTGTTTGGGAGATGAGACTGATCTACACACTTTGCATCAGTCATATATAGATATAAATCAATATAACACATATATTTAAAAAATCAACAAATATTATAATCTACTCTTTAAATAAAATGTATAATATATAAAATAAATCTATAAATATATTGTATTGTAACATTTTGTACGTTACATATACATTTTTATATATATTTTTAATATAAAATATTTTTTAATATCTTTCTATCTATCTCTATTTGTCTGTCTGTCTGTCTGTATAATTACTCTGCTAGGAAAAGTTTTTTTTTTTTTTTAAGCTTGGCTCTGGGAACCCCCAGGGGGCCATAAGGGAATGCAAAGAAAATTTCATAGAAAAATGGTGTACATTTTTTAAAATAAAAATAATATATATATATATATATATATATATATATATATATATATATATATATATATATATATATATATATATAAAAATTAACATTTACAGAATTGGACATGTATAATAATTTAATACTAATATTTTAATAGCATTTTTATATTTTCTTCGGCTTTAGTACAATGAAAATATAAAAAGGCAATTATTTATTTTCTCAAACACAATGTTGTCTCTGTATAGCTACCTTAATATTTTTAAGAAAGCGGTCCCTCGCTTGAAGATTGTCATATTTGGGGGTGCTTGGCATTGAAAAGTTTGAAACCCCTGTGCTAAGACACATGTGTGAACTTGAGGGAAACTGACTTAATGTCTAAAAATCACCTTGACACCAGTTGAGTAAAAGACATTGCAAACTTGGGTTAATTTTGAGAATCATTTGTTTGCATGTGACACTTGGTTTGATATTTTGTTATCAAATGCAATAAACTTTATGCATTAATAATATTAATGCATTGGCAAAACTTCTTAAGTCTTGAGATTGTTTAGGGGGAGGAGGTTGTTTTTAACATTTGTTGACTCTTGCTGATTCAATAGAAACATATATTAAGGTAATTAATGTAACTGCACACAGCAATGGGCATGTTTTCACTCCCTGTTGTGTTATTATAATCAGTTAAAGCTTAAGTCTGTACCTTTTTCGATGTTAAAATACTTTCTCCTATCCAAGCTTAATATGCAGAGACGACAACAAGTAAGCCACTTGTAGGTTAATTGTCTCTCTGGGGTGCTACAATAAGTATTTGTTTTGAGCAACCCATCCTACCCGACACAGCAACATCGGCTCGACCAATGGCGTGAGTTTGAGGCAGGGCCATTTGTTTTTTCGACCAACAGCAATAATATATTGGTAATATTTTTTTTATATATATTGTTAAGAAATGGTTAGTGCCACATATATTGGACTCTTCAGCTTTAAATACTATGTTTTGCACAAATGTCGCCTCAAAGTTGCAAATCTGGATGGTAAATGGATAACTATGAAAAGATATCAGCAATGGCTTCTTTTTCCAGAAAACATTACTCACGAGCTCAGCGCTGAGTGAACGTCTACGTCTGAGCCTGTTGGTCACACAGTAATGAAGAGAACATTAAGATTAGATTAAACGTTAAGTGTTTGGTGAACTTTGGCTCCATCATGTTGTTGTGTTTGCATGAGACACAATTAGCTATCTGTGGGGGATCATCAGGGGATCAGGGGTAGGCTCTGTGGAGACAGGATGTCAAAGTGAGAGGAAAAGAGAAATGTTCTGATCTATTACTTTCTATGCTTTTATTATTTGTCTCAGCTTTTTCTCTATCCATCATTAATTGAATTATTCACTCCAAAGCAAAAATTATGTAATTATTTACTCCAGGGCCGTTTCTGACCATTTTGCCGCTTTAGATGAGAATCACTATTGTTGCCCGGGGTGGGAAGGTGGGGGTTGTTGCCGGCTGGCGCAGCGAGCTCCTCATTGGTGCCCTCCTCATGGCGTTTCGAACCTGTTTGCTGATACTTTTTTCCATTGAAATTGGAAACTGACAATTTTGAAAAATCTGCATGCAACTCTTTCCCAAACAACGACAGTTCAAACTCTTAAATGCACCATAAATGTATAATAAAAGTAGTCCATAACATGTCCGGGGCTAAGGTGCCCCCCCCCCAGTCAGATGGTGAAACGACCAAGGGGGACCCCCCCCAACCCCGTATAGAGAACATATTGCCCACTATAAAGGTCAAAATATCCCCCCCCCAAAGATTACGTCCTAGTATCCGGTCTCATGACAATTAGTATGAGATGACGAAATCATACGAGTTGACTCGTACAAAAACGTACGGCTTTTACTCACAAAGAGAAAAATAAATGAACCAATGAACAATATTATTACTTTTATTTCAAAGTTTAACCCCTTACTTAACCCCTAAACCTAACCATGATTTTAATAGGAAAATAACATCCGCACAACGGAAGAAAGAAAACATCGAGGTTTGGAACGAACAAGGGAAGCTTATTACAGGTTATTGACAAACATCAGTCATTTGAATTGCATAGATATGGAATAAGTAAACAAATATGTTCACTATCGATTCATATCTTAAAACAAAGTACTGGATAGGAGGCTCACTAAAATTAAATTTCCTGTACTGTAATGATTTGAAACTCTGTTTGTTGATTGGTTGGTCTGTGTGTCAATCAAAGCCGTAGCTTTTCACATGAGCAAAGTCGTACAATATCTTACGAATTTTATACGAGTTGTCATCATGTTGTCCATGTGACTTGTGTTCTATATTCCGAGTCTTCGGAAGTCATTCGATTGATTTGTGTGAAGAACAGATTCGTATCGTATGACTTCTGAAGACCTTAAATCTTCAGAGAATCATCAAAGAACAAAATTTGGACTTGTTTTTTGTCATTTTTGGGGCTTGTCAGACGTGGTCAAAATGTACCTTTCTTGTAGAGAAAAGAGTTGCTTAAACACTCTTAAAAAATCAATACCATTCAGGTTTTGAAACAACATGAGGATGAGTAAGTCTCTCCTTGCTTGGAGGTCCGATATCTCTGCAACATCTCAGTACATCTGTAAGGAGAAATCCAACACCGTTTAACCCGGTCCTGATACGGCTGACCCTTGGCCTAAACCCGGGGGACCCTGGAAACCAGACTTCCTGTAGCCCACCATGTTTGTGGTGGTCGGGGCCCTGACCTGTTTGACGCCATCGCTGGCAACACCTCCCCATGGGACCAAATCATAATTTTAACACCAGTCGTACCATGCTCCGCTGCACTGGTGGGTCTCCATTACAGCAGGTGACAAAATCTGCATGCAGTTTGCAGTGTTTAGCAGCTGTTTGGCCTCCTATTATCGTGTGGCGTTAATCTCTCAGACTGTGCCGTGATCACATAGGGGAGATCCAGCTCAGCAAGAGGCTCCTTTCAGAATAACATTTGACATGTACTGAGGGGCCCAATGTCTGACTGTCCACGATTGGCTCTGTTGTCTTATGTCAATATGTGATAAGATATGATCTAGTCCCATAGAATCACATTACTGTCAGTTTTGCAAAATTATATTCAGAGTTAATCAAACCATAAAAAAAGATGAGATAGCCATGTGTTATTTATCATTGGAAAGGTCTCAATTAGTAGAATGCAATGAATAAATTTGTTTCACTCAGAGGCGAAACTGCAGTGAGTTTTAGTGTATGAAATTCCCAAAGACTCAAATAAATATAATAAACAGAAGTGTCTTTTTGTCACATTTTTCCTTATTGCTTCCCAAAACAGACATATAACATCGATAATTATGTATTGTAACTTACAGCGGACTATCCTGATTCAAACGAGCCCAAACACAACAATATGATGAGTAGATCTTGAAATATTCCTCAAAGAGTGTACATGGAAAGACGATGCAGAAGAGGGTGCTCAAGATGTGTGTGTGTATGTGTGTGTTTGTATGTGTGTGTGTGTTGTGTGTGTGCACATGTCTGAGGACATTGTGTGTGCAAAAACACATCCACATATGTGCACATCTAAAGGACTGGGATGCTCCTGAACACTTAATATTTCTGTATTTTATAGTCTAATCCATTCATTTCCAATGGCCGGTCATTTTTGACCGGGAACACAGCAAGTGTAACAAAGTGAAATAAAACCAATAAAATGTAAGGAAAATGGTCAAATTTTGTTGTGTTTTCAGATACCATATGTGAACAAATTCAAGGAATTTTATTCCAATTGGATTAAGTAAAACAACAACAACAACAACAACAACAACAACAACAAAAACTTCCAGGTCAAAATGACCAAAACACAACATAAGGGTTAAAAACCTCATCTGTTTGGCAGAACATTCAACTCACTTTTAGCGCCACACAGTGGACATTTCACCTTGGAACTGACGCTATTTTCAGAAATGTTGCAAAAGTGGTCGATCAATGACAAATGCTAATACCGATATGCAGAGAGCAGGCGGGGCTAATGGCAGAAATTATGTCGATGTATTGGCCTACATAGTACATTTGATGACAAATGAGACAAACACAAAATCTTTTGAATTAGCTTAATAATGATAAAGGCGGTTTAACACGGGACGCGGTCACCACGTGCTCCCTATTCATTTTCAGTGAGAGGTGGCAAATCAGACGGAGCAGGCGAGGCGCCACTTTCCAAACTCGCTCACGAGAATCCTGCCGCTTTGATGTGCATGACTGCTTGTGGCGCACACCGTACAAGATAAAAATATTGTATCTCTCCGCGGCTGCCGCTTGTCATTAACCAATCAGAGGGGACTTTTTTCACAACCAATCAAACGTCATGGAGCTTTTACACAGTCAAAAACATCAAGGAGGGGAACATAGTACTCGCTGTGGAAGATTTTGCTGAACTTTAGAACACAAACTTAAATGTAGCACTTGATGTGATTATTGTTATTTATATGTTATATAAGGTATTTATAGAATGTATGCGAATTTGCCAATAAAAAGATAAAATATCAGTCTATTTCTTTAACCATTTGTTCAGTGTGTAAATGTACAACTCACCTTAGACAAGGAATTCAAGATTTACAGTAATCGCCTCAGAGACACAGCATCTTCGTGCTCGTTAGCATTGTTTGAACTGAAATAGTAGGGGGCATCAGTGCGCTTCGCACCGCCTCTCATGTAAATGGAAAACGCCCACACGAGAGGCAGCAAGATCGCAAGCAAAGCCTGCCACCCACCACGTCCCGTGTAAAACCACCTTAACAACTGGTGGTAGACCAATATTTGGTCATGCTGAGATTATCATCTCAGCCAATATCCTTGTCCACTTGGTCGAGTAGTAGAATGTGTCTTTTCCAAAACCTGCTGACAATCTTGTGGATGATAAATTATTTTTTCCCCCAAAACTTTTCCTTCTATTTCATAATGACCAAGTTGGTCAAGCTCAAAAATGCACAATAAACACTACAAAAGCACCAGAATGTATTTCATATGACTCGTTCGCTATATGACATGTCATCTGAAGTCCTACGATAGCTTTGTGTGAAGAACCAAAATTTCAGTCATTATTTAATGAAAATCTTCCCCTTTTGCGCAGCTTTCAGGGGCTTTTAAAGTGTGTTGTGTTCTTTTTGGAGCTTGACAGACATGGTCACTATGAATTGTCATTGTATGGAAAAGAACCATGTAAAAAAGTATTTTTGTGTACCACTGAATAAAAAAAAGAAGCTTTGGAACAACATGAGGTTGAATAAATGATGGCAGAATTTTCTTTTTTGGTTGAATTAGTCCTTTAATCAGGCACATTTATGGGCCAAGTTATTTACAGTTTTGTGTATTGTTGTTGTGAACATGTATGAATACACACACTCAGTTCAGGTCCAGATTAATGACACACTTTCAGGGCAGGAAGTTAAAGTAAACTCATCATACCGTCTGAACGCTGGGGGCCGTTTGCCTGCGTGTCTTTGCTGTTTTAGGCACCTCTCGTTAACCATACGGTGGCTATTAGTGGATCAAGAGAGTAATCACACAGAACTGAATGAAACTTTTAAAATGTCATAATGTCAACTGCATTAAATAAATATGATGGTAATTAACTAATCTCATTGATTATAGATGAAATGTAATTAACTGATTAAGTCTATGAATTATTAAATATTAATTCAAACAGTACACGTAAACATTTGTATGTTTCTATAGGTGTTAATATGTAACATTATGACGTTTAGATGTGTCAGTACATCGATATTGTAAGTTTCGGTGTCTATGCAAACGTAAGAGAATGTACGTTTGCTAGAACCAAACTTGGTTCCACTGAGGCACTTACAATGGAAGTCAATGGGGGTCAATTTATGAACGTTAAAATACTCACTGTTTCAAATGTTTAGACACAAGACATAAGAGATACGCATGTAAACATGATTTTAGTGTGATAAAATCACTTACTAACCTTTTCTGTGTAAAGTTATTGCCAATTTTACAACTTTGTTACCATGACGATGTAATGTCAACAAAACCTAAAACCCTAAAATGATGATTTAAACAACTTTACAGCTCAAATAATCCACAAGTTTTAACAGAAGAATGAATGTAAGTGCTTTTATAAAATTATAAGCTTCACATTTCTGCCTTTAAACCCTCCAAAAATTGGCCCCATTCACTTCCATTGTAAGTGACTCACTGGAGCACAGAGTTACGCTGTTTTTAAAGAAAAGGAGGGACGAGTCAAAATGAATTTTTGTGGTAATCAACATTATGCCACAAATTCTGTCAATTGAGCTTAACTTGTATTGAACCCGGAATATTCCTTTAATTGTTTCAATAATGATATCACAGTGCAAAAAAAAAATAAATAAATAAATAAATAAAAAATATATATATATATTTAATTCTTTCTTTTAATTTTTTGGGAGAAATTGGATCATTTATTTTGAGTATTTACACACACACAAAATTATATACTGTATATTTTTTAAGATTAATGCATTTTATTTGCATAACAAAATTCCATGAAATTGAATTGAGTAATCTTTAATAAAATAAAATAAAATAAAAATGATTAAAAACTATTAATTTAATTTGGTTAAATTTTTAGTTTACATTGTTTACGATGTACAGTATATAATATGATGGTTGTTTATACTCCAACAGATGACAAAAAAAAAAAAAGCAATTTCTCAGCTTGCCATGATGCAGTAATACAGATGGGTCACAGTGGTGGAGCTAGGGGTTGGCCAGGTGTGGCCGTGCCCACCATGGACCGAAGCCTGGCCACCCCATTGGCCACCCCACTCGCAACTGCTGCTTTGGTCATTTTTTGTCTTGGGCACAATTTAATTTTTAGAGGTGGAACTGTCTCTACAACCGCGACACACAGGAGTCTTAACATGTGCGCACACCAAGGTCGCCGCACCTCTCTGTCCGGGTGTCACTGTATCACCCCCCCCGACGATACGGAAATGCTGCCTGAAATTTATGTGCCACTACAGACTGATCGCTGGCCCCTGCCAGGCCACCCCTGTGAAAAACTCCTGCCTCCACCCTTAATAGGTCAGTGGGTTTCTGAAGATCCTGAAGGTTTCAAGCTCTGGACTCTTTTACCGTTTCATCTGCCCTGGCCTTTGACCTACCACACTCTGTACCTACCCAATCACGACGCCTTTTGTTTAGAGTGTATATCTGGTGTGGAGCTCCGTGACCTTGCGTTGTTTTGTTTAGTGCTCGTAATCTCTTAGAACCACAGAAGAAAATCCCTCTTCCCTGTCTATGTCTCTGATTGTTGACTTCAACAGTCTGTGTTGTTTGGTCTGGTGAGGACAACAGCTTTTGGGCTTTTGATTGATTATTTGATTGATTTGTAAGGGTTGGGAAAAGAGAAATCTCATGGTTTTGTGATCAGATCTCTTTCTCTGACCATCTCTCCATGTGTTGGCAAACACTTCAGACCATAATGTTGTTTGTTTAATGCAGTTTTGACTCGTTTTGAAATGTAAGGATGTTTTTCCATGTTAGTAGAGTTTATCATTCTGTGCTGAAGAAATAATCCCTAATGACACGTGGCCAAAGTCTGGCTACAAAATAAAGCCATGCAGTACAGTGATTTTACCACGGTAAAGGAGGTTTCATTGTTTTGTAAAATGACAAAGACTCATCGAGTTTTAGATCTCCATAAACCAGTAGCTTGAAGAAACACTCACAGATTGACAAGGTAAATAGTGGGATCTATAAACCGCCCGGTAGGAAAGCTCTGCAAATACCGCTTGAGGGGTGAAATGACATTTTGGGTGCACGCACTAATACGGTGATGTTAGAGGTCTACCAGGTTCGGGTCAGTTTTTCAAGTACAGTTGAAGTCAGAAGTTTACATACACTTAGGTTGAAATCATTAAAACTCATTTTTTAACCACTCCACAGATTTAACATTAGCAAACTATAGTTTTGGCAAGTCGTTTAGGACATCTACATTGTGCATGACACGAGTAATTTTTCCAACAATTGTTTACAGACAGATTGTTTCACTTTTAACTGACTATATCACAATTCCAGTGGGTCAGCAGTTTACATACACTAAGTTAACTGTGTCTTTAAGCAGCTTGGATGTCAAGTCTTTAGACAATTAGCCAGTTAGCTTCTGATAGGAGGTGTACTGAATTGGAGGTGTACCTGTGGATGTATTTTAAGGCCTACTTTCAAACTCAGTGTCTCTTTGCTTGACATCATGGGAAAATCAAAAGAAATCAGCTAAGACCAAAAAAATTGTGGACCTCCACAAGTCTGGTTCATCCTTGGGAGCAATTTCCAAATGCCTGAAGGTACCACGTTCATCTGTACAAACAATAGTACGCTAGTGTAAACACCATGGGACCACAAAGCCATCATACTGCTCAGGAAGGAGACGCATTCTGCCGCAGACAAGTATCTATATCCACAGTAAAATGAGTCCTATATAGACACAACCTGAAAGGCTGCTCAGCAAGGAAGAAGCCACTGCTCCAAAACCACCATAAAAAAGCCAGACTACAGTTTGCAAGTGCACATGGGGACAAAGATCTTACTTTTTGGAGAAATGTCCTCTGGTCTAATGAAACAAAAATGTAACTGTTTGGCCATAATGACCATCGTTATGTTATGAGGAAAAAGGGTGAGGCTTGTGAGCCGATGAACACCATGCATGGGGGTGGCAGCATCGTGTTGTGAGGGTGCTTTGCTGCAGGAGGGACTGGTGCACTTCACAAAATAGATGTCATCATGAGGAAGGAAAATTATGTGGATATATTGAAGCAAATCTCAAGACATCAGCCAGGAAGTTAAAGCTCGGTCGCAAGTGGGTCTTCCAAATGGACAATGACCACAAGCATACCTCCAAAGTTGTGGAAAAATGGCTTAAGGACAACAAAGTCAAGATATTGGAGTGGGCATCACAAAGCCCTGACCTCAATCTGATAAAAAAAAAAGCGTGTGCGAGCAAGGAGGTCTACAAACCTGACTCAGTTACACCAGTTCTGTCTGGAGGAATGGGACAAAATTCCAGCAACTTATTGTGAGAAGCTTGTGGAAGGATACCCAAAACATTTGACCCAAGTTAAACAATTTAAAGGCAATGCTACCAAATATTAACAAAGTGTATGTAAACTTCTGACCCACTAGGAATGTGATGAAAGAAATAAAAGCTGAAATAAATCATTCTCTCTACTATTATTCTGACATTTCACATTCTTCAAATAAAGTAGTGATCCTAACTGACCTAAGACAGGGAATGTTTTCTACGATTAAATGTCAGGAATTATGAAAAACCTGAGTTTAAATGTATTTGACTAAGGTGTATGTAAACTTATGACTTCAACTGTAGGACTTTGGGTTCGGGTTTGTAATTTATGAAAACATATACAGGACTTCCAAACTTGGTCCGTCCTTGAGTTAGGGGCCGTTCACATCACACGAACGTGTTTTTGCGTGTATCTGCTCTGTTTTTCTATTGTTTTCCTATGTAAACGCACTGGACGAACGTCCTTGACTGCTGCACCGTGTCTCGCTGTTTCTTCAGTGTCTCACAGGACCGGCACATTTTTAGACTCTGTGTCAAGTTTAAAAAATCTTCAGGTCTCAAAAACGCACATTGAGACACCTGCATTCTGTTTCATTCGTTGAGCTGTGTTTAGACTGTTTGTAGCGCAGGTGTCACAAAGATTTAACGTTTTGAACAAGTTCAGGTTGCCAAGAGGTGACTGTTACAATGTTTAACATTATTCCAGATTATTCTGCACCAAGCAAAGTTTCAGCACTTGATAAACGGCAATGTTTTTTTTTTTTTTCTTCTGCTCCAGAGTGCTGAGTGCTGATGCCTTGTATGTTTACTGTTACGAATGTTGCCTACGATGCTTACATAAAATACAGCCTTTTGCAACATGATGAACAATACACTGCAGCATTAGAATAGAAGCTCCAGGTGAAAGTAAATAAGACAGAATTATATTACTATTGTATACAACAAATCTTCAAAGTAATAATAATAATACTGTATCATACTGTATTATAATGAAAAACTGGACAACAATTAATAATTGTTGGGTTATAATAATAATAAATAACAACTGAATTCCAAAATGTTAGTGAGTGAAGTAGTATGTTTTGCACACCCTGTTTTGTAAAAATATATGTCGGTAAATATTGCTTTTTTTATCACTGTATTGTCGAAATAACTGGAAAACATGCATTAATTATCTTGAAATATAATTTTATTTCATTAAACGTTTTGAATGTATTCAACGGCTGATAGGATGAATTTAAAACTATGATTTAAAATCAATTTAATGTAATTTTTTATGCAAAAGTTTTCGAAATGGGGCCCGGGTTGGTTACTTGCTTGATTGGGGCCTCATAAATCATAAACCCGCCCCTGAATCTGGCCGATCCTAGGGTATTGGAACTCTTGGAAACAAAATTCTGATTTCCCATGTGATCATGTTGAAGTAAGTTGTCACAATGGGAACTAGCCCTTAAACAGCCTATTATAGCCGTTTCAGTAGAATTTAAACAGTAAAACAATTATGAAACACAAAATGTATTAAAGAGCAAAGATAGAATCGTTAAAATACTGTACAAAAATATCAAAACTTTGTTTTGGCCAATAGAAATTGCAACTATTAAAACATGTGACTGGGCCTGGGTATCTCAGCGAGTATTGACGCTAGCTACCACCCCGGAGTCGCGAGTTCGAATCCAGGGTGTGCTGAGTGACTCCAGCCAGGTCTCCTAAGCAACCAAATTGGCCCGGTTGCTAGGGAGGGTAGAGTCACATGGAGTAACCTCCTCGTGGTCGCAATTAGTGGTTCTCGATCTCAGTGGGGCGTGTGGTGAGTTGTGCGTGGATCGTGGAGAGTAGCATGAGCCTCCACATGCTGCAAGTCTCCGTGGTGTCATGCACAACGAGCCACGTGATGCGCGGATTGACGGTCTCAGAAGCGGAGGCAACTGAGACTTACTCTGAGGTGAGTAACCACGCCACCATGAGGACCTACTAAGTAGTGGGAATTGGCCATTCCAAATTGAGGAGAAAAAATCATGTGACTGCTTCTTCTAAATATAATTGTGACAACATGGCAAGAGAAAACAAGTATTTTTGTAATTGGACTTTTGACTCCAAACTTTATAGTTACTGTGATAAAGCTCTTGTGACAACTTCCCCCTGGGATAGCTTTTCAACTACAATTTATACATTATATATTTACTCTCAAGGCACATAATCAAAACCAGATACATACACTCAAAAAATAATAATTGTAAGATTTTTGCATTTCAATTTCATAACAAAATTACTAAAAATTGAGCAATCTTTTTTTTTTTAAATTACCTAATATTTTAATTCAGTTTGATTAATTTTTAGTAGGAAATTGAAATGCGTAAATCTGAATAAAATGGATTTAAAATATTTTTTGAGTGTATATCTGTTTTCTACAAGCGTTGCTGCCGACTTGCTGCCACATGCTGTAAAGTTTGATAAACCGAGCAAGCTTGGCAAGACATAAAACAGACACCAAAAGTACATCTTTATCAGAGGTTTAGTTTTCTTTCTTCTTCTTTATGAGAGTATCGCTTTAAAACACTGCCTAGAGAGGAGTTGAATCCCATGAAGTAGAGCAGATGGCCGTTTATCCATTCTATTTGTAGATGTTCATAAAACTTCTCTTTATATACAGTACTTTAACTTATCAATTTGCACTGATAGCCTTGATTGTGATTTGTACCAGAGATGTCAGGTCTAAATTTGACTCCATAACGGCCATTAAGGGAACTCGCTCACCCAATATGTAGTGCTCATTAGTTCTTGTGAGTTTTCAGATAGTCCGCAGGGACGCGTTTATGGCTCTCTCTCTCTCGGTATAGCCCAATGACTTCTCTTTTTTCCTAATGTCCAGACAATAGTGTATCCTGCAAAGTGTCAATGAGGTAAATTCAATTAACAGTTACACCACTTTACCATGCAGTATTTCAGCATCAAAAACCTGTCTCATTTGCTAACAACCCAGTCCAACCTATCTATGCATTTATGTAGCACTACATAGCACATATATTGAGTTTTGAAATTCATTTTCGGTATTAAAAGCATTCACACTCAACACACTCTCATGACGAAACTTAACTGGGGCGACATTTTGACTGCACCGCCAAAACATCGCTCTCTGTCTGTATTTTAAATGCCACTCTAATGCCATTTTCAACTCATTTCGAAGCATTCCAGTACTTTACCCAAGGCTAATAGAAAAAAAGTGATTTGAAAATCATTGCTTTTATCATTTAATGGTGGCGGCGTAGTGGGCTAAAGCATAGAACTGGTAAGCAGGGGGTTGCTGGTTCAATCCCCACAGCCACCACCATTGTGTCCTTGAGCAAGGCACTTAACCCCCCTTTTCAACCTGGAGTTGTCCCTGTAATAAGTGCACTGGGTGTCGCTTTAGATAAAAGTGTCTGCCAAATATGTAAATGTTAATATTTATTTTATTTGTCGTGGGACGAAAGATGTCCAATTTGCAGCTCACAAAATTAGAAAAGCAAGTAATCCTCAATTCGTGCACTATATTCTAGATTTTCCAATGCTGCGTGAATGCTTTATGAGAGGAACAGATCCAAATTTAAGTCTTTATTTAATGATCAGCGTTTAGACTGGCCGTAACAGTCAAATCCAGCACTACTCTAAACCTTCAAAAATGCCAGATTTGACGTCAGTGATGTCAGTTTCCATTGGTTCACGTGTCTTGTGACCGACTGTGACATTCTAATGTTTGTATGTACATTTTAAAAATGAGATGTGACTGCCTTTATGGAGAGAGGTAGATTTTCAGTTTTACTATGGAGCTATCGTATGGTTTTCTGAATACTTTATATGCAGTATGAGTCATTTGGAATAGTGCTTTTTTGTCTTTTTTTTTTAGGTCATTTTCAAATTAGTGTGACTACTTTTATCTGCTTGTTGCATCTTTTATGTTGTTGAGAATTGGTTAGATTTAGGCGTAGGGGTGGGGTTAGGTGCTCAAAAATATCTATAGAGAAATGTGACTAAATTTACCTGCCTGTTACATGTTTAATGGGTCAACGACATGACGCACATTTTATTTATTTTTTTTGTCCAGATCTATACATAAGAAATGCAAAGCAATTACTGTACACCTCTTCTGTGATAAACATGTTTCTGAGTACTATGTCATTTTGATATTTTCTTTCTGAGGCTTAAAGTAAAAAATGTCACGTGGTGTAACCGTCCAGAGATAGTAAAACAAAAGTCTCTTTAAAAGCTGAAGTTCTAGAAAAAAAAAAGAAAAAGAAAAAGACAATTTGGCATGAGCAGTGCAGAACAATCTTTTAATATTTCTTTAAAATAATAAGCAGTAAAAACGTATTTAAAGTAAAATAAAATATGATTAATATTTGAAAAATGTTTGTCCACCCAATCAAAGTCATGTAGTTAAAACAACATGTAGGTAGCCATTTTTGTTGTCTATGTTGACAAAAACTGTAAAAGAGAGAGGAACTCTTTAGCCACTCAAGACTGTGTGGGTGAAGTTTTAAAAAAATATCTGATATTTTGACATTTTTATGAAACGGCACATTTTTTTCTCCGGTCAAGTGGTGTAATCCTGAGAAAACTGCTTGATATTCTTAACACAAAAATTCAAGATATTTGTAAAATAAATAAATAAATAAATAGTTTTACCTTGAAAAAAATGTGTTTTAAAATGTTTTTGAAATTAAGGATTAAGTTGTGTGTATTCAAGGTGCAAGGAAAGTACTTGAATACCTTTTACTTGATGATTACACCACATGACATTTTTAAAGTCATTAATTATTATTATTATTTTGTTGTTGTAGAAAATGCTTTTCAAATGTTTTTCAAAAATTAATGAAACCAAACTGGACACAGTGATTGCATTTCTTGACACACATGTTTTAAACTAGATTTGTAAACAAGATTTATTTAAGATTCATTATAAGATTTTCATTTCACTTGAGCAGCCTTATTTGTAAATGACCTGTAAACAGTTTCTAAGTGGTTAAGAGGTGAGGGGATCTTTTAAGAACTGTATTATAGAAATGCATTATTTAGTTATATTATACTAAGTATAATAAAACATAGCGGTTAAAGACCTGATTATATGTGGAAAATTGCTGAGCTTGTGATGGAATCGTTCTAACTTATTTATGGTGCAGGAAAAAGGTTGCTATTGTGACTCCTCGCTTCTGAGATTGCCCTTGCACAGTACTTTAAGTCATTGTAATTCCTTTCTGTGCAAATGAGGCTTATAATGGAATGTGCTGTGTTCACAAAAGTCACCAACTGTATTATAACAAAAGTAGCTATTTGCCTGGCACATTAACGTTGCACTATTAACACCTAAGCAGAGGTAAACAGTATTTTGTTTAGAAGTTTGTGCACATTTTCTATTGATAAGGCAGCAGAAATTGCATCAAACTAAGATTATATTTATAACCAGGTATATAATGGGTTGCAAGATAAGAAAATTGCACCGTGCAAGGTGGTGTATTGCTGTGCATGCACGTTTCCTGTTTTTAAAAATTTGTTTAATGAATCGCGTACTAAAAGCAACACAGTCAGCGTGTGCAAGTAAACAAAGGTATCAGTGGGCGCATTTGGTTCTTAGTGAATTCCCCCCAATATGTTTAAACTTTGGTGGTCTCTCTCTGACACGTACCATTGTCTTGCCTTTCTCCGGTGGCCTCTCATGGTGTTTGTAGCAGTCAGGAAACAGATCTGCAGCTTTCTTTTTCCATTCAGTCTGTTTGTTTAGATATTGCTGTGGTCAGGTGAGACCCAACGGAGAAACTTCACCACCTGTCATGTTTCCAAAACATGCTGCTAAGTGGACGGGGCTTGTAAGAACAAGACATGAGCAGATTTGTGCTTGTTTCCTGTGAATTTGGATCCAGTTTCTCATTCTCTTTACTGGTGCATGACAAGCCACTGCCTTTAAATCATTGTTTGGATGTAACTGAAAAGAAAGGCCATAAAACACAGAAATAAACAGGAATATTCCGGGTTAATACAAGTTAAAGGAATAGTTCACTCAAAAATAAAAATGCTGCATTGTCAATCCAAACTTGTATGCTGACATCTTTTATCAGGAGACATTTTTAGTCTTTTCCTCATACCGAGCTGTTGTATGGCTTCAGAAGACTTGGAATATAGTGCACAAGTGATATGGACTACTTTTATAGTGCTTTTATGGTGTTTTGGAGATTGACGGTTGTGGTCACTTTGAGTTGGTATTGTAAATAATTTTTTCTTGTTCCAAAAAAACAACAAAAACATACAGGTTTGGAACGACATGATTCACTGGGCCGAAGTCTCACACTGGAATGCAACATCTCACAAGACAGCATCAGGAGAGCTAAACCAGTGCGTCAAATCTGCTGCCAAAAGGTTTTTCACACTTTTGAAGACCTGTGAGGTGTGTAGGGGAAATTATTACTCATGAGATCTCTTTAATATCTCAGTTGTTTCTCTCTGAGACAAAATTGATGAATAAAACTTAACTGAGAATTCCATTAAAGGGATAGTTCACCCCAAAATGAAAATTCTCTTATCATGTACTCACCCTCATGCCATTCTTTCTTCTGCAGAACACAAATTAAGATTTTTAGAAGAATATCTCAGCTCTGTAGGTCCATACAATTCAAGTGAATGGTGATCAGACCTTTGTAGCTCCGAAAATTACATAAAGCAAACATAGAAGTTATCCATATGACTCCAGTGTTTGAATCCATATCGTCAGAAGCAACATGATAGGTGTGGGTGAGAAACGGATCAATATTTAAGTCCTTTTTTAACTCTAAATCTGCACTTTAACTTTCACTTTCAGATGTGAAAGTGAAACTAAACAGGCGCCACATGTGACTTTCAGATGTAAAAGTGAAAGTGGAGATTTAGAGTAATAAAAGGACTGAATTATTTAGCTGTTTCTCACCCAGACCTATTACATCGCATTTGAAGATATAGATTTTGGGGGCCTGGGTAGCTCAGCAAGTAAAGACGCTGACTACCACCACTGGAGTCACGAGTTTGAATCCAGGGGGTGCTGAGTGAATCCAGTCAGGCTTCCTAAGCAACCAATTGGCCCGGTTGCTAGGGAGGGTAGAGTCACGTTGGGTTAACCTCCTCTTGGTCGCTATAATGTGGTTCTCGCTCTTGGTGGGGTGCGTGGTGAGTTGTGCGTGGATGCCGCGGAGAATAGCGTGAGCCTCCACACGCACTAGGTCTCCGCGGTAACGCGCTCAACAAGCCACGTGATAAGATGCGCGGATTGACGGTCTCAGACACGGAGGCAACTGAGATTCGTCCTCCGCCACCCGGATTGAGGTGAGTCACTACGTGACCACGAGGACCTAGAGCGCGCTGGGAATCGGGTATTCCAGATTGGGAAGATATCGAGTCTTGAGGATTACTTCTATATTTCCTTTATGTGATTTTTGGAGCTACAAAGGTCTGATCACCATTCACTTGCATTGTATGGACCTACAGAGCTGAAATATTCTTCTAAAAATTTTCATTTGTGTTCTGCAGAAGAAAGAAAGTCATACAAATCTGGGATGGCATGAGGGTGAGTAAATGATGAGAGAATTTTAATTTTTGGGTGAACTATCACTTTAAGTGCTCTGAGCAATAACATTTTCCTCAGGAGATTATCTTCATTGTATCTTTTATGAAAAAGTAATTGCATTTATTTTAGAGATTTAGTGATTAACGACCTCCTGCTGACGGATGCTAATGTGGGCTTCGTCTACCTCCGCCTGGCTGGCGATTACGTTAATGATGCCCACACCTGAAAATCACTGGAATAATCGGCTAGTGTGGCGCCGGCTTATGATGAACCAACGGAAAGAACCTACTCACTAAAATAAATCAGAGATCGCAATGCCAAAGATAAGGAAATTGTTTATTTTAACCAGACTCTTTATTTTAACATGAACTCTCCGAAAGAACGGATTCAGATTTTCCAGCACTACATTTGAGCGAGAGATGACGGTTTGTGTGAGTGTGTTTAATTTTTCCCTCCGTCTCCGTTGCTGCAATATAATGTGAAAAACATAGTGTTTTGCGATGCTACAGCGCTACTTGTTGGAAAACGTAGCTAGATACTGGAAAAGCAACACTATTGTGAAAGTATAGCTTAACTACTGTAACGCTTCTGAAAAATGTAGTTAAGTTAGTTCTTCTAGTCAACTACTCAACACGGGTGTGACATGCTGTGTATAAAGCTATTTTAAACAATTTTGCTAATCCTTTTAAAATAATTTTGCATGTTGTTTTATGAGTGACTACATGAAATATGTGTACTTAAAATCATTTGTTGATTTTAGTGAAGGTAAAAAAAAACATAATGCCAAATAATTAATTTTAAGCTAAATTCTTGATGTTGATTATATAAAAGCCCTGGGAAATATACGTCACCCACATTTATTACATTCCAAGACCTTTCAATCTTAATTATAGTCATGTTCAACATCTTATAATTATTGCTTGTGATGATGTAAACAAACTTATGTCAGCCATTAATGTTTAATCAGCAAAACACCGGCGTCATTGGGTTCACAAAGCTTGCTGCTCACTTTGTGAAGTTGCTCCCGTCACAGAGTTTAATGGTCTTAACTATGTGAGTGTGGTCTGGATTACGTGGTCCAGGCTGACCTGCGTCCAGCCCCGTGAAGGGGACATCTGATGTGGCGTCACTCTGGCACCATTCTTACATAACCTCAGGGCTGTGACACGCTGGTTAGGCTTAGCGACTGCTGTTAAACTGTGAGCAGGGGTCAATTTTGACACCGTGGTCCAACATACTGGTGCCCTTTATGTGTTCATTACGAGGCCTGTTGGTCTATGTCTCTGTTTGACAGTTGACATAATGGGATCTTTTGATGGACCTTTAGGGCCGTATTAAGCCAACAGGTCACAGAGTTTGACCAGCCTCAAGGGGGTAATGGTGCGGGACAGCGGGACTGTGTTGTTGTGGATTAACTCCATTTGCCTTTATGACACTGAGGGAAATCAACACTGGGCCTGATCACAGTCTCATGGTCAGAGATTAATTAGACACTGAACAGTGTCGCTTATAGGAATGGAATTATTTTAGAGCATGCTTGAGATGAATTCAGCTGCAAGAAACATATCTGTTCTGTTCTGGGTTTTACACCTATTTGAACAAATTATTGGATCGTATTAAAGGGATAGGTCACACAAAAGTGAAAATTTTGTCGTCATTTACTCACCCTTGTGTCGTTCCAAACCCGTATAACTTTCTGTCTTTTGCGGAACACGTAAAAAAGTAAATTTTTAATGAAATTACGGTCCATCTATTGAATACAATGATAAAAACCCAACATTTAAAGAAACGTTCCGGGTTCAATACAAGTCAAGCTCAGCTGACAGCATTTTTGGCGTAACTAATTTTGACTCGACCCTTGTTTATAAAAAAAAAAAAAAAAAAAAGAAATTGGTGGGCCTGGGTAGCTCAATGGTAAAATACGCTGGCTACCACCCCTGGAGCTCGCTAGCTGTCTAGTTCGAATCCCAGGGCATGCTGAGTGACTCCAGCCAGGTCTCTTAAGCAACCAAATTGGCCCGGTTGCTAGGGAGGGTAGAGTCACATGGGGTAAACTCCTCGTGGTCACTATAATGTGGGGCGTTCTCGGTGGGGTGCGTGGTGAGTTGAGCGTGGTTGCCGCAGTGGATGGCTTGAAGCCTCCACACACGCTATGTCTCCATGGCAACGCGCTCAACAAGCCACGTGATAAGATGCGCGGGTTGACGGTCTCAGACGCGGAGGCAACTGGGATTCATCCTCCACCACCCGGACTGAGGCGAATCACTACGTGACCACGAGGACTTAAAAGCACACTGGGAATTGGGCATTCCAAATTGGGAGAAAAAGGGGAAAAATCCCCCCCCCCCCCCAAAAAAAAAAAAAAAAAAGAAATTGAGGTTTCTATAGAAACATAGAAGTGAATGGGACCATTCCATAAATGTTAAAATACACACCATTTCAAAAGTATAGCCACAAGATGTAAAAACAATAACATGACATTTTAGAGAGATAAAATTGTGTACAAGGTTTACGGCATTGCGTCGTCATGGTTACGAAATTATAATATTGGATATAACTTTACACAGATAACGTAAATAAGCTATATTATCACACTAAAATCATGTTAACATGCATATTAATTATGTCATGTGGCTATACGTTTAAAACTGTGTATATATACATTTTTATGGATTTGCCTCATTGACTTGAATTGTAAGAGCCTCACTGTAACTGTAAGTTTTTCTTTTTTTAATAATCGAGCGACAAGTTGAAAATAGTTTTTGTGGTAATCAATATTGTGCCACAAATGCTTTTTCTTCTACTACACAAATGTTTTTCTTAAAATGATCAAATTCTATATTTGAACAATTAGATGGTAATGCATAATTTTGATGTATTTGTGTAGACAGTTTTATTGTGTTTATTGCTTGTTGGGTGCAGTGCTCAATGGTAAAGATTTTTTCTATTGGCCAGGTTGAGACAATAATGCAATGTATTTTTCTGTGTGCCAGGAATAAAAAAGGAATTATATATACAATATATATATATATATATATTAACATTTCTTTACAAAAATACTAGGTTTTTACTATAACTTGCATAAATAGCTGGAAATTATACAGTTATAGTGTAACTCCATGACAGCTATAAATTCATAAAAGCACTTCTGATGATAAATGATGGAAGACCATACTAATTATAACTGTTTAAAATGTATTTTAAGCTTTCTTGCTGTATGCTTCAAGGAATATCACAAGTAATTCTCGCAATTTCAATAAACTGGAGTTTAAATCAGTAGTATGAACAATAAACGTAAGATTTACTGTCTATCTGTTTGTCCCTCCGTCTGTCCATCTGTAAAGACAAAACAAGATGTAGTCTTTGTGTTTTGCTTGTCCTCTGCATATTTGTTTATTGTCTTTCTAAACGTATCGTCTCGTATATCCACTGGTTTTTGGGGTGACAAAATGTCACAACAGATTTTAGGGGCACGTAGCAGTTAAAGACCTTTCAGGAAGACTCAAGATAATTGTGGGAAAGAGAGCAAACAGATGAATGACACAACAGAGGGTCCCACAGCAATAAACATGCATGATGTATCATAATATACCAGATAGTAGGACACAAACACTCAAAAATGTCATGTTTGAAATTTCAATATGATCTCTATTTTTGCATTTGAATCATAACCCTGAAAAAACAGGCCAGCATAAGGTTGAATAAATAGACTTCATCCGGTGCTGGAACCAACCTCTGAGAGGAAATAACAGCACACATCCTGTTCTTTATGAGCTCACTTCCTTTCTGGCCCATGCAAGATTTCAGTTTCCTGAATCTGTCATCAAACACAACGATAACACTGATTCATATAGTGAAAGGAGGACTCAACAATACATCTGAACAGTCTCTGTGAATTCCTTAAAGGAATAATTCCCAAATGAACCAGCATTAGTTTCCTCCTTCTGTAAAAACACAAAAGGGAATGTTGGTCAGAATATCCAAGCTTCTGTTTTCAACACTAAACATTTTTTTTTTTCTAATTGAATATTTTTGCATTTTTCCCCAGTAAAAAATATCTAAACATCCTTAACCTCGTTTGACTCCATGTCCACATGCGTGTACGTTGTAATAATTTAAATTAATTTAAACTGACTGAATACTGTTTACAAGACTCTACGCTGTCATTTAAGGGTTAAACTTCTGCCGCACCGCGTCACGTCACATTACAGCCTGTCGTTTATTTCCAAGCAGCACCAACAAAAGTGCCTCTTCTTTACATTTTTTTGATTGAAACCTGTTTGGTTGTAAAGAGTAGCATCTCTAGTTTCGTTTGATATGCCGCTTTAAAAAATCCATTCATTTGTCGCACGTCAGCGCGCTGATAAACATGAAGTCCACGTATGTGGAAAATGGGACCTTATTTCCTCAAAAGTTAAAAAACATGTTAGTTATTTTGAATAACTTTCAACATTAACACATCTGTGGGTCATTTCGCTTCATTTTTAATATAGTATAATTCAGCTTTATAGAAAATCAGCTGTAATGTCTGTAACATCTCAAAAACATAAATAATCAACACTCCTGGAAACATAAACTATTTGATGAAAAAAAAAGTCTGACTTTCTATAGCTTGGTATTATTTAAAATTTCACCACATACACTCGCTGCATATACACAGTACTGTGCAAAAGTTTTAGGCACATAATATGTTTCACAAAAACATTTGACTTAAGATGGTTATTTATATCTTCAGCTTTAGTGTGTCAGTAGGAAATATAAATGTTAGACTCCCAAACATTACTTTTGTAAATAGAAAACATTAGAATAGAAGAACAGGGAGCCCTGCAACAGATGTCATGGTCACATCGTGTCAGTCTGAGATTACATAAAGAGACAGAAGCAATTGAGACAGCCTAAATAGATAGAAGAACTGTGGTAAAATCTCCAAGAAGCTTGGAACATCCTATCTGCCAACAACCAAGAAAAACTGTGTCCAGGTGTATCTAGGAGAATTGGGGCTGTTTTAAAGGCAAAGGTGGTCACACCAAATATTGATTTAGCTTTTTTATGTTTACTGGACTTTGTATGACATTAAGTGATAAATGAAAACTATTTACGTCATTATTTTTGAAGACATCCTCACTATGCAACATTTTTCACAAGTGCCTAAAACTTTTGCACAGTACTGTGTGTGGACATACAATTTTCTCAGGAGGTTAAAACAAGGAAAATTACTTGAGAAGCAGAATGACATAAGTCTTGTTTTGAGAGAAATCTAACTAAATGTATCGAGGTTTATGCTTGCAATTTATTTATGATTTATGCATTTAAATTTCCTAGCAAAATTCCATCAAATTGATTGTGTACTGTTTAATAAAATTACATTAATAAAACTTAAAATCTTTTATTTTATTAAAGATTACTCAGTTCAGTTTGATGGAGTTTTGTTTAGAAAATAAAATGCATAAATCTTAAAATGATTCATTTGAGTTAAAATATTTGCAAATGGAGTAAGATTAATAAACTTGTTTTCCCTTTGAATCAACAGGGTTTTTTTTTTCTTACCCTTTTGACAAATCGTTTTTACTTGTTAACGTTAACATAGCTAAATTTTGTTAGAATTTCTCTGAAAACAAGACAAAGTAAATTAATCTCGTGTTAAGAATGTTCAGATATTTTTACTTTAAAACAAGACAAAATACTCCGTAAGAAAATTATTTCGATGAAAGAGGATGGTGATTTATACTGCCAAAAACTCATACAATTTCAGAACAACTCGAGGCATTTTTTTGTGAACTATTCCTTTAATGGATGAAACCCAGCTGAGTTTTCATATCCCTGTAACACAAAATTCCCGAATAGCTCCGTAAATACAGACTGCTTTGCTGAGCAGATTTGCTGTCTCACCCTCACAGATGGAGTTTGTTAGAGTCCAGGCCTCGAGTCCAGGCTACACAGCTGTATCAGCACAAAAGGCGAATAATAAGAGAGCAACAATGAATGAGGAATGAAGAGAAGATAAGAAGAGGAGGAAAAAGGAAATGCAAGGGCTTGTTTGTGTTGGACTGTCCCTTCCTCTCTCTGTCCCTGGGAGACTTTTCTCTAATGTGTGTCTGTAAACGCTGTCATGAGGGTCTCCAGTGGTTCCTCTGGAAGCAGGAAGGGGTTCCAGCATCAGAGAGTGAGCTGTGGGCTGCTGAGTCTGATGTTTTACTTCTTATTAGGTTTTATGGGTCTGGAGAAACATCTCCCACAGAGACACAGGCTCCAATGCTGACTATACAGACATGCACCCTCTGATTATAATCGCCATTCTATTCGATCAAAGTGTTAATTACATTTACATTTATGCATTTGGCAGACACTTTTATCCAAAGCAACTTACAGTGCCCTTATTACAGGGACAATCCCCCTGGAGCAACCTGGAGTTAAGTGCCTTGCTCAAGGACACAATGGTGCAGCTGTTGCCCTGCCACGAAAGGTCAATTGCTGAAGCAACCACATCATTTTGTGGTGCTTCTATGACACTTTCAGCTCACTTGTCGACTCGTGTGCTCTTCAGGACACGTTCCCCAGTCCTTTGCATCACAAGTGCAATGCTACCACACAATTTGATTGCACTCGAACAAGCTTAGGCATTTAATAAAAAAATTAAGCATTTAATCATGTCCCCGGATCATAACATGGAATATTCCTACCATCGGAGCAATTCAAGCTTGAAGTACCACCTGTTTTCTCCAGGGCGCAGTAAGCGAAACTGCTGCTGTATAGACAACACGCAGCTTAAAGAGAGAACAAACCACACTTACCGACAGCAGACAGCACAAGATGAGGACACGTTCTTGCATTCAAACACAACTTGATGGGGCAAATCAGAATACTGGGATCTCAAGACATGTTTTTCTAAGTTTCAAACTAACTTGACACAGCGACCTAAAAATGGTATGTTTATGACGTGATGGAACCAAAGTAAGACGCTGTAAAATTCTTGGACAGAATGTGGGGCCTTGGTAGCTCAGTGGTAAAAGACACTGGCTACCACCCCTGGAGTTCGCTAGTTCACTAGTTCAAATCCCAGGGCATGCTGAGTGACACCAGCCAGATTGGCCCGGTTGCTAGGGAGGGTAGAGTCACATGGGGTAACCTCCTCGTGGTCACTATAATGTGGTTTGTTCTTGGTAGGGCGCGTGGTGAGTTGAGCATGGATGCCGCAGTGGATGGCATGAAGCCTCCACATGTGCTATGTCTCCGTGGCAACGCACTCAACAAGCCACGTGATAATGGTTGACAGTCTCAAATGCAGAGGCAACTGGGATTCATCCTCCACCACCCGGATTGAGGCGGATCTCTACGTGACCACAAGGACTTAAAAGCACATTGGGAATTGGGCATTCCAAATTGGGAGAAATTTATTTTTTTTAAATCTTGGACTGAATGACTGAATTGCAAAATGCATCACTGTGGACTGTACGCCAATGATAGGCTTATGTTCAGTAATATGGAAATAAACAATATATTGGTTTATCCACAGTTTTCCTGAGCAACCACTGGGCGGAGCCATGATGATTCGAATTGCCTGTTTTGTATTTCTGGTCTCGAGACGCCAAGTAAAAACTGCCAAAATGAGCGATCCAGGGGAGAACAACAACCATTTAAGTGTTACTTGAAGTAAAAATTAATTTCAGGCTCAACTTGTGCAGTAGTTGGCTGTTATAACAACTCATAATAATTAATGATATCAACGTAACTCACCTCGGATCATCGCTTCATGTCATCTACACACTCAGGCACTGTCTATAAGAAAAACGGTCATCTCGACTCTGTGAAGTATCTGCATATTTTTTGGGACATTTTTTACAAATGTAATACCTTAAACATTACATTACCCACTAAGAATATACGCCGATGCGAGTGAAAACACTGGGGACCGGAAATTAAAAAACAGTCGAATCGTGGAACACTTCCACGTTCAGGAAAAAGGTGGATAAAGCCATTTTTGTATTGTCTTATCAATTCTTTACTGACCTGCCACAATAATGTAATACATTGTAATTATCTGAATTGTTGTTTTTATTCTGTATCTATATATTTATAATTATACCAGGTTATTTTTTGCACAAGAACATATTTGGACTGAACTGCCCTTTAGACAATTGTTAAAATTAAGAGTATAGAGTCATAAAATGAATGTGGATCATTTGGTCTTGGAAGAATTTGATGAGAAATGTGATATGTGATTTCATATTGAAATCTTTGACTTTTGATTGCACACTTTGGTATTTTGCCAAACCTAGCACAGTTTGAGACACTGTTGAGAACAGAGCTACATGAGATATCAACCTGTGTCACTCAGCATTAATAAAAGAGCGAGCTAAGATAAGACCCCGTCTTGATGTTGATCTGTCTCCAGCTGTGCAACAAAACGTTTCATTGGCAGCGGCATCAGTATGACTCTGCACTCCTCATTAAACATGATGTGGGAAGTTATAAAGGTCTTTGACCAAGGCAGCCTCTGTAAATATAATGCTGTGGCTCCCATGGAAATGTGACCTAGAAAAGGAGTCCTGAATAAATTATTTTGGGAAGTATTTTTATCCCAGCACTGACAGGCCACTAACATGCTTGTGAGTTCTCAATGCAATCTGTCGGCCTTGCTGCCCTCTGCATTTGCTTGTTGTGTCATTCAAACTGCTTTAATCGCCTAATTGAAGATGCAATGAAAAGAGAGACACAAACACAATCATTTAGAGTAATTAGAGTAATTAGTGTTGCAAAGGCCATCAGTTGACGAGATTACACAAATGAGGTGTCGATCAACATCAGCTTGCACGGTGTGAATTGCACATTCGTTATCCATCACTGCCATGAATTGTGTTGTTTTGCAATATTATTGTCTAGTTTAATGTCATTAAGTTAACAGCTCTTGTTTACATATGCTATTAGTGGCCATTCACATTAGATGCATTCTTATGCATTATTTTATTTTAGTTTATTTTAGAGAAGGAAAAAGTTTAAAGAAATATGAATTGCAAGTATCTCAAAAGAAAATTATATACTGTATATAGCCTATACAGATATACAGTATATATATATATATATATGTGTGTGTGTGTGTGTGTGTGTGTGAAATGTATAACAAATTGGTTTGTAAAAAAATAAATACAAAATAATTGTTTTTGGTAAGTTAAAAGTTTGAATCATGTTATAATTTATTAATTTAATTCTAATTTATTAAATGTTAAAAATACATTCTCTGAAAAACCGAAATATCTTATGCAGTGTTGTTTCTAAAACAAGATAAATCAAATTGACTTGTTTTAAGGATTTTTAGATATTTTTACAGGAAAACAATACAAAAATTATTATTAAGAATATGATTTTTGCCCTAATATCAAAGGTCTTACTAGAAAAAAAGAAATTATGATCCAACGTGAATTTTCTTGATAAAAAAATATGATCGTGTCTAGTAACATGTGCATGTAAAATGGCTAGAAATAGCATTTTATCTTAGCGTAAAGTTGACAATTTACACAAGGTTTATTTCTATTTCTTCTGCTCCAAACTTACTTCAAACTTACTTCTCTGTCTGCTCGTATGAATGTAACACATCATAAGAAAGTGTTTCACCGCTGTTCAAATGCACTTTGGATCGCATCATTTATATGTATAAATGTTTTCCATCTGAAAGGACTAAATATTAAATGAAACAAATGACAATAAAATGCAAAGTAATCTCTTCAGTAATCAAAATACTTTTTGAATGTAACTGTATTCTAATTACCAATTATTTAATTTGTAACTGTAGTGGAATACAGTTACTTATATTTTGTAAATGGTCTGCACTTATATACTGCCTTTTTTAAACTTAGTGGTTCTCCAAAGTTCTTTACACTGTGTCTCATACACCCACTCACACACCAATGACAGCAGAGCTGCCATGCAAGGTGCTAGCCTGCCATTGGGAGCAACTTGGGGTTCAGTGTCTTGCCCAAGGACACTTTAGCATGTGGAGTCATGTGGGCCAGGAATTGAACTGCTAACTCTGCGATTAGTGGACAACCTGCTCTACCACCTGAGCCACAGCCACCCCTCCTACATTTACAGTGCATCCGGAAAGTATTCACAGCGCTTCACTTTTTCCACATTTTGTTATGTTACAGCTTTATTCCAAAATGGATTAAATTCATTATTTTCCTCAAAATTCTACAAACAATACCCCATAATGACAACGTGAAAGAAGTTTGTTTGAAATCTTTGCAAATTTATTAAAAATAAAAAACGAAAAAAAAAAATCACGTATACATAAGTATTCACAGCCTTTGCTTTGACACTCAAAATTGAGCTCAGGTGCATCCTGTTTCCACTGATCATCCTTGAGATGTTTCTACAACTTGACTGGAGTCCACCTGTGGTAAATTCAGTTGATTGGACATGATTTGGAAAGGCACACACCTGTCTATATAAGGTCCCACAGTTAACAGTGCATGTCAGAGCACAAACCAAGCCATGAAGTCCAAGGAATTGTCTGTAGACCTCCGAGACAGGATTGTATCGAGGCACAGATCTGGGGAAGGGTACAGAAACATTTCTGCAGCATTGAAGGTCCCAATGAGCAGAGTGGCCTCCATCATCCGTAAATGGAAGAAGTTTGGAACCACCAGGACTCTTCCTAGAGCTGGCCGCCCGGCCAAACTGAGTGATCGGGGGAGAAGGGCCTTAGTCAGGGAGGTGACCAAGAACCCGATGGTCACTCTGACAGAGCTCCAGCATTTCTCTGTGGAGAGAGGAGAAACTTCCAGAAGAACAACCATCTCTGCAGCACTCCACCAATCAGGCCTGTATGGTAGAGTGGCCAGAAGAAAGCCACTCCTCAGTAAAAGGCACATGACAGCCCGCTTGGAGTTTGCCAAATGGCACCTGAAGGACTCTCAGACCATGAGAAACAAAGATTGAACTCTTTGGCCTGAATGGCAAGCGTCATGTCTGGAGGAAACCAGGCACCGCTCATCACCTGGCCAATACCATCCCTACAGTGAAGCATGGTGGTGGCAGCATCATGCTGTGGGGATGTTTTTCAGTGGCAGGAACTGGGAGACTAGTCCGGATCAAGGGAAAGATGAATGCAGCAATGTACAGAGACATCCTTGATGAAAACCTGCTCCAGAGCGCTCTGGACCTCAGACTGGGGCGAAGGTTCATCTTCCAACAGGACAACGACCCTGAGCACACAGCCAAGATTACAAAGGAGTGGCTACAGGACAACTCTGTGAATGTCCTTGAGTGGTCCAGCCAGAGCCCAGACTTGAACCCGATTGAACATCTCTGGAGAGATCTGAAAATGGCTGTGCACCGACGCTCCCCATCCAACCTGATGGAGCTTGAGAGGTCCTGCAAAGAAGAATGGGAGAAACTGCCCAAAAATAGGTGTGCCAAGCTTGTAGCATCATACTCAAAAAGACTTGAGGCTGTAATTGGTGCCAAAGGTGCTTCAACAAAGTATTGAGCAAAGGCTGTGAATACTTATGTACATGTGTTTTTATTTTATTGTTTTGTTATTTTTAATAAATTTGCAAAGATTTAAAACAAACTTCTTTCACGTTGTCATTATGGGGTATTGTTTGTAGAATTGAGGAAAATAATGAATTTAATCAGTTTTGGAATAAGGCTGTAACATAACAAAATGTGGAAAAAGTGAAGCGCTGTGAATACTTTCCGGATGCACTGTACTGTAAAAACTGTAAATATATATATATATATTTTTTTTTTTTGGAAATAAAAAGGTATGAATTACCTTTTAATTTATGGCAAAAAATATATATTATGAAGAAGAAGGCGATACCTGTACTTCTACAATAAAAAACAAGACAAAGATGGGCCTAGTTATAAAGAACATTATGGTTTTAAAGGTGAAGTGTTTTATTTCTGCGGCACTAGCGTCACCAAATTGAATGGAAATAAATAGATAAATAAGATGCAGTGCCTCTATAGATGTTTAGATATTTTTAATGAAAAACAAGGCAAAGACACTGAATATAATAAATAATAATAATTAATTTTTTTGGTGCAGTTTTGTGCTGTATTATTATAGCAATTCTTAATTTGGGGCAGGCAGGATACACACGTGACAGTGCATCCAAACAGCGTGTTTAATGCAGCTAGAGGCGTGATAAATGTGGCGAGGCAGCTGGACAGTAAAATCTGCTCTGAATCGGCCACAGAGGAGCCGTGAGAAGCTGTGCGTGTGCAGGGCTGCAGGGCGCTTGGGAAGGTTTATGCTTCTAATGCAATATTTAAATGCCATGTTTGCCTCATGCAATATCTTCTCTCACATCTGTTTACTTTGATTCACGTGCTGCATACTCTCACTCAGTCCTGGGCCTGACCAGTCTCTTTGCCATGATTTCCAATATAAATATTTAAACATCCTTAACTGTATTTTGCATAGCTAACTTTTTTCCCTAGGATGTAGTAAATAAATTTTTCCATTAGATAGTATCACTGGAAAACAAGACAAAAATATTCTGATTAAGAAGATTTAAGGCAGTGAATTTTCCTATCCAGAGTTACTTTTTTCAGTGGCCAGAGATGTGGTACAAAATTAAGGTTTTGCTATTTTTCCAAATGGCGAAATTGTGAGTCATTAAACTAATTTGTTTCCACAGAGGTTACACATGGGAAATACAAGTCACTGATGCTCTTATCACAAAGCTGAACATTAGGTCTTTCAGTTGTGGTTTACCACAAGATCTTCTTCAGGGAGGGAATCCTGTTCTGGCAAGATAAGGAAAATAATGGTGACAGAGAAAGACTGCAGTGGAGCACAGTCATCTGGACGTTCTTCAAAACCTCAGGCCAGAGAATCTGTCTTCCACTGCCCGGAGCTGGACTTGCAGTAAACGTGCACCGAGAAACACGATAAGTGAGGGATAATGTGCTGTTAGGCTAAATAACCCCAGACAAAGTGGCCAGGGGTTATACTGTACATCACCCTGAAGGGGTTTATTTTGCATTAATGACCAGCTGACTGTACATAATCCCATTTATTATTCAACTATGTACCATATAATAAATAAATAAACATGAGATATTGATTCAATTTTAAATTGTTTTATTTTGTGAGAAGAGAGAGACCACAGAGTCTCCAGAAACAGATGAATTCACCATTCGGTTTGCAGATTTCTGTAAGGTGTTTAGCGAAAATGACCATCTGACTGCTCATTATCCAGTTTTTTTAAACAACCACTTGCCAGATAAATGCATAAATGGACATGGAATATTGATTAGAGGTGAAATACTTTGTATGAGCATGGAGTCATACGAGAGACGTGAAACTAGTAGGAAATCGGTTTCCTGGAACAACTATTGATTATATGGTTTAGTAGTGGTCATTACACAAAAATAACACAGTGATAGGCCAATCACAATCAAGTATTCCAGAGCCATGTAATAAGTACTGAAATATTATTAGCACTGGGGAATTATTTATGCGGAAGCAGCCTAATCTCATTATTATTCGTAGCTTTTTGTACGTAAGATTTAAACGTACATTTTAGTATTAGTTTGGAATGGATAGACGCAGAAACGTACAATATGGATGTTTTGACAGCATCCAAAACATAAATGTTTGTACATATTTACAGCTTTAGAAAAGTGAAAAAACTGTTTACAAATCCACTACATTATAAATACTGTATATTTACATTTTTAAAATTTTATAGATATTTTAGATCCATTAAACCTACCCCTAAACCTAACCCCTTTTCAACAATTTTAAAAACGTAACAGGTAGCTAAAGTGACAATTGTAGTTATTACATATATATTACATATATATATATATATATATATATATATATATATATATATATATATATATATATATATATATATATACACTGTGTAAAATGTAAAGTCTTTGTAAAAGTAATATAATCCTTTGAAATAGGGCACCGTAAATCACACAGAACAGAATAACATCGTTAAAACATATGCTTTGGATAAAAGTGTCTGCCAAATGCAATGCATAAATGTAAAATGTCAAATTAGCCCTACGTGTCAAATGTGTTAAATAAGTGTGATGCTGTTGCCCTTTTAATTAATCTCATTTATTATACAGTGGTGTGAAAAAGTGTTTGCCCCCTTCCTGATTTCTTATTTTTTTGCATGTTTGTCACACTTAAATGTTTCAGATCATCAAACAAGTTTAAATATTAGTCAAAGATAACACAAGTAAACACAAAATGCAGTTTTTAAATGAAGGTTGTTATTATTAAGGGAAAACAAAATCCAAACCTACATGGCCCTGTGTGAAAAAGTGATTGCACCCTAAACCTAATAACTGGTTGGGCCACCCTTAGCAGCAACAACTGCAATCAAGCGTTTGCAATAACTTGCAATGAGTCTTTTACAGCGCTGTGGAGGAATTTTGGCCCACTCATCTTTGCAGAATTGTTGTAATTCAGCCACATTGGAGGGTTTTCGAGCATGAACTGCCTTTTTAAGGTTATGCCACAGCATCTCAATAGGATTCAGGTCAGGACTTTGACTAGGCCACTCCAAAGTCTTCATTTTGTTTTTCTTCAGCCATTCAGAGGTGGACTTGCTGGTGTGTTTTGGATCATTGTCCTGCTGCAGAACCCAAGTTCGCTTCAGCTTGAGGTCACGAACAGATGGCCGGACATTCTCCTTCAGGATTTTTTGGTAGACAGCAGAATTCATGGTTCCATTTATCACAGCAAGTCTTCCAGGTCCTGAAGCAGCAAAACAGCCCCAGACCATCACACTACCACCACCATATTTTACTGTTGGTATGATGTTCTTTTTCTGAAATGCGGTGTTACTTTTACACCAGATGTAATGGGACACACACCTTACAAAAAGTTCAGCTTTTGTCTCGTCAGTCCACAGAGTATTTTCCCAAAAGTCTTGGGGATCATCAAGATGTTTTCTGGCAAAAATGAGACGAGCCTTAATGTTCTTTTTGCTCAGCAGTGGTTTTCGTCTTGGAACTCTGCCATGCAGGCCATTTTTGCCCAGTCTCTTTCTTATGGTGGAGTCATGAACACTGACCTTAACTGAGGCAAGTGAGGCCTGCAGTTCTTTGGATGTTGTTGTGGGGTCTTTTGTGACCTCTTGGATGAGTCGTCACTGCGCACTTGGGGTAATTTTGGTCGGCCGGCCACTCCTGGGAAGGTTCACCACTGTTCCATGTTTTCACCATTTGTGGATAATGGCTCTCACTGTGGTTCTCTGGAGTCCCAAAACTTTAGAAATGGCTTTATAACCTTTTCCAGACTGATAGATCTCAATTACTTTCTTTCTCATTTGTTCCTGAATTTCTTTGGATCTCGGCATGATGTCTAGCTTTTGAAGATCTTTTGGTCTACTTCGCTTTGTCAGGCAGGTCCTATTTAAGTGATTTCTTGATTGAGAACAGGTGTGGCAGTAATCAGGCCTGGGTGTGGCTAGAGAAATTGAACTCAGGTGTGATAAACCACAGTTATGTTTTAACAGGTGGGGCAAACACTTTTTCACACAGGCCCATGTAGGTTTGGATTTTGTTTTCCCTTAATAATAACAACCTTCATTTAAAAACTGCATTTTGTGTTTACTTGTGTTATCTTTGACTAATATTTAAACTTGTTTGATGATCTGAAACATTTAAGTGTGACAAACATGCAAAAACAAATAAGAAATCAGGAAGGGGGCAAACACTTTTTCACACCACTGTAAATACAATAAAATCAACCGATTAATTCAATACATTCAATATTCATGGATTCAATAAGGATTTGTAAACATTTGTACATATCTGAAGTTGTTCATATGTAAAATTATGTTTTAGATGTTGTCAGTACAACTATGTTGTATGTTTTAGTGTCTGTGCAAACACAAACAACTGCACATGTGCAAGAACCACACTTTATGTGAGAACGTCTACGAATACTCATGAGATCCCATTGGTGGAAGATACAAATAAGTCGGTCAAATCTGACCGAATATCAATCCAACATGCCACTTTCAAAAAAGTACTCGGAGTACCATATGAATATGTTAATAATTCAGTACCACGGTATTGCATAGGATCCCATCAATATGCCATTGTCTCACCACATTTGGAATGCCAAAACTTGTGCAAAAGGGCTCATTTTTACTAGTCGACTAGTCGTCCAGAAAAATAGCCCACTAGTTGGCGAGTCAATGTTTACCCTAGAAACAAAAACTCAAGAGAGGTGAGATTTGAGTCAAGCTGCTTTGCTTTTAGCTCGGCAACAGAGCATGCAGTCTACACACCGCTATGAGTAACAACCACTGTCCCAAAACCACAAAGGCTAAAAGGGATAGAAGACAGAAGCAGACACCTTAAGAACAGCTGTGTGTCTGAGACATAAACTGCCTCGAGAGTCACATTCTTCCATCTGTCTGACATCATAACATGGGACGACCTCAAATCTTTCTCTCGTATTTACATTCCAGCCCGAAAAATATCATATTCTCAGGTCCACTTGAACTCCGCACAATGAACACATTGTTACAGTCGGTTCTCCTAGACATGGTTCACCGTGCCAAATTGCTCTACCTCAAAGAAGATTAAAGGAAAGTCTGCCTCGCTGACTGTGATTTCCCAATGATGTGAGAAGCAATGGCTAGCTAAATAGTTTCTATGTGGCTAAGAGCAGAGCAACGACAAGTACAGTCGGCCACAGACATACTTTTGTGCGGTTTTGAATTTAAAAACCAATGGCAGAGAAAAAGAGTGAACAAATCTGTATTGTTTGGTAGCAAAATGTGAAGGATTGTGAGGTGACGTCAAGTCGCAAAGAGTGGGTCTGCTGGGAGACAGAGCCTTTTGTCATTCTGTTTGTTTTTGTGTGCATGTTTTTGTGAGCTAGCTGAAAAAAACAACCAAGTATTTGTGCAGTCACTGTTCAAAAGTGGTCCTTGTTTAACCCATTTGGAGGACTAAAGCTGAAACATACTCAACACAAGTATGTGAACACAGACGCTTCTAGCAATACAACTCGATTTGATGCATCTTTGCATTCTGAATGTGTCAGCGTGCAATTCATAATGAAATATATAAGTACACGTTGCATTACCAGCATTGCCACAAGAGGTGCTATATTGGACATTCGCGTAAACTTATTTTGCGTTCTTGCGTACAAAATGTGTCTAGCCTAAGGGGCCGTTCACCCAGGATATCTTCGTACATTTTAAAACAGCTAGTTAAATCTAAAACATATTTTTTTAACATACTTTTTAAACTACTTTTAAAGTTGATACTGCATCTTACAAATGCAACAATAATGATGTGAATCATCTATATATATATATATATATATACAGTTCTGTGCAAAATGTTTCACAAAACTATTTGTCTTATGATGGTTATTTATTTCTTCATTTTCAGTGTGTCGATGGGAAATATACATTTTAGACAAACATTCCTTTTGCAAATAGATTAAAATGAAATAGAAGAACAGGGAGCCCTGCAACAGATGTCATGGCACCCACAAAGCCCCCCACTGAACATCGAGTCAGTCTGAGATGACATAAAGAGACAGAAGCAATTGGGACAGCCGAAATAGATAGAAGAACTGTGGTGAATTCTCCAAGAAGCTTGGAACATCCTATCTGCCATCAACCAAGAAAAACTGTGTTCAGGTGTACCTACACTGTAAAAAATCGCTGTAAATTTATGGCCAAATTCCTACAGCAATCTACTGTGATTCTTAAATACAGTAGTTTGCTGTTAAAAATGTTGCATTCTGGGAGATCAAGAGCAGGCTCACTGTGAAGTGACTAGTTTTACGGTAAATAGCTGTTCTGTGCAAGGCATTAGGGGAAAATGAACATTTAAAATCGTGATATCATCTTGGTGAAAGCTATAGTGACATTTTGAAACGTATATTTAAATTTGTATAGTTTGTGGCACATGGTTAGTGTTCATGATGTTTCTGACCAACTCCTCACATCAGCCTTCACTTGTCTGTCTAATGAGAAGTCAAATAAAAAAAAAATCAACCTTAGAAGCAATGTACATATTAAATGTACAATTTTGCCAGGATTGAACAGTGTATTTTTTATGAAAAAAAAAAAACAAAACAAACCACAACAACAATCTGTACACAGTAAAATAACAGTATAGCACTGCATTGTGGGTTATAATGGTGAAATACCCATAAGTCTTTGCGCTTGAATAAGTATGTATGCTTTGGCAAATGCATTGGAGCTAAAAAAATTAAAAAAAAAAAAAAAAAACACGTACAAAATAATTTATTCAGACTCAATAGAAGTCTTAGTTAGATTAGTGTTGTTGTTTTGTTATCAATAGTTGTGTTTTGTTTGAAGTCACCATTATGGTGATTAGTGATCTCTTGAGCTGGCACCTTGGACCTTCTTTATTATTATATTATATTCTTCCAGCCAGTCAATTTACGTTTAAGTAAAAGACATGTTGTTGCACTGTGCTACTTGGAAGACAAAACCTAAGGTCAGACTGAATGTCTGATCCTACCTTGCAAATGGCACTATATGTGGCAATAGTGATGCATTACACATAAAACATAAACAATAAAGGATATTTCAGCAAATTGAGTGTTTGATGTTTTTCATGAACTTACAGCATAACTCGAATTGTTATCAAGACACAGATATCAACTCTTGGCATACAAAACGCAACAGTGGTGACAATTAACAAACATACTGTTATGTAAATAAGTAAGAGCTGAACATTAAAATCCAAGTAACTTAGACTACACTAAAAACAACATCAGTAATTTCTTCATGCCGCAGTGCATGCTGGGAACATAGCTGTTATTTTCAACAACAGTAGATAGTATGTAATTTGACAGCTATATGCTGCTAAATTACAGTTGTATACTGTAGCTGTTAAAACAGTATCTAGCTGTTCATTTCAGCAGCAGTAAGACACTGTTAATTTACAGTAACATGCTGGCAACCCTGCTGTCAGTTCTTTACTGTTTTTTGACGGGAAAATCTTTAAGAGTGTAGGAGAATTGGTGCTATTATGAATGCAAAGGTGGTCACACCAAATATTGATTTAGCTTTATTTTTACTGGACTTTGTATGACATTAAGTGATCAATGAAAACTATTTATGTCATTATTTTTGAAGAAATCCTCACTATGCAACATTTTTCACAAGTGCCTAAAACTTTTGCTCAGTACTGTGTGTGTGTATATATATATATATATATATTACCATTAATGAAAGGTAATTTATAGATTAAAAAGACATAATATACAGTATTTTACAGTAAATTTACATGTATTATCTAGTTAAATCTAATATACTTTTATATTATAACTGTAAGGTCATTTACAGTCAACCAATAACAGGTTTTCATGTAGCATTTAAAAATAAAAAGTCCAGTTAAAATGACTAACACACACAAATTAACCGTAATCTTTACATTTGTGAAGGTTGCTCATTTAATTCTTAACTTAAGTTGTTTTATCCGTGTATAATCACTTTGTCCCACACAGCTTGAGCCTCTTGGCCCATTTGAGAGTGTTAAACACAGACACAAGACTTTACTGTGTTTTATTAGTATTTAGGTTACCCATAAACAGCAGACTGTTCGCCCAACTCGTAGGCACTCTGTCTGTGGACCTTTTGGCCTTGGTGAGAAATGCAAGCACTGTCAATGCTCTCATGCTTCTTATAAACAACTCACAGTAATCGCTGCTGTACACGTTTCACTATATAAAACACAGATAACATGTCTGTAAATCTTGGCCTCACCCTTGAGCTCAGATTTTGAAACTGTCCACCAGGAATAGAAATCATCCTCTTTATTTTTCCTTTCTAAGTTTAGAGGATTCCTCTGTATAGATTGTGGTGTTTCGTGGTGAAGAGCGCACCATTTATAGCTCTCGGCCCTGGAGTGCGTCTCTAATGTGGGGTGACGAGGTAAGTCAGTGACAACGGATGCTTGGGATCTCTGCGGTCGTCATGGTGCCACTTTCACGGGCAGAACTCCACAGCGGTTTGATTGAAAACATCAGTGCTCGCTACTGATTGGCTGCTAAGCTCTAAACTCTTGCGATGTTCAGTGGGACTTAGCAACTTCTAGGACACCTTGTTTCATAGAATCACATTACTATACCTATATTTTTGCAAAAAGATTTAAACGTGGCAGTTTTTCTGGTGAAATGAACACTGGAGACGCTGCAACAACAGTGACTTTTATTCCCTTTCACACAAATCACTAGTAAAACACCAGATTATTAGTTAAAAAACATGTACTTTTCACCCTATTCCCCAGGCAATGCTATCTCATGACATCTAAAGTCTTTTACTATAGCGCATGACTCATAAGGCAATCCATTACATAAACAACTGCATTTACAAGCTTGTTTGAGTGTGATCAAATTGCTCGGAAGCTAGAGCGTTGCACTGGCGATGCAAAGTACCAGGGTACGAGTCCTGAAGAACATGTAAGTCCACACGTGAGCCAGAAGTATCATAGAAGCACCACAAAATTATGTTTTTTATTTCACGTTTGCTTTTTCTGACACTATTGATTAGGTTTAGGTTTAAGGTTTGGAGGGGGGTTTGTTCGCTGGCTTATGACGTACATTTGCATCATTACGTCATGTCTGTGAACATAGGAAAGAAGAGCCGGCTGTCTCGTTCCCATGTATACAGTAGATAGCGGTAATGCACTGTTTTAGTTTGTGAGTTGCCGTTAAAAAGAAGAAAGAAACTACAGTTCAGTTCAGTAACACTCACAGTTCAGAACAGCATCGCAACAATCTGGATGGATGTTTATCTGTTATCTGTTTGGTGAAGTTGTTTACCTGCTGTAATGCTTAGATATGTTGTCTGGTAGTGTTGTTGAAGCTTATATTGCTCGTCATGCTTTATGAATCGAACATTACTCGTGTGTTAACCGATCGCGATTTACGTTGTCGGTGGGAGTTACTGCGACATGTTTACTAATATTTATGACTACTGAAATTGACTGTTAACTGTTATATTGCATTTTTAAGCATAAGTATATTTTATCCCCATCATTACTGAATCCTCCTTTTATGTTTTTAGTTTATTGTGTTATTGTGTGCATTCATAGACGTACTATTTTAGTATTACGGTTCACTTGCATTATCAGCTGAGGCTGTACAATATAATATAAAAATAATAAAGTCATCCATTGAACTCGTATCAGCCATATCACGAGTATCTCCACTTAAATTGATAAGTGTAGTACAATAAAAACATTAATAGTACATAAAACACTTGAAAAATGATATTCAAATATATTGGTACTGATAGAAGTGATTGAGTCCCCTGTTCAAAATATGTTATTACGAGCGTTGTTTGTCTTCATCAAAGCAAGTAATATTTCAGTTTTAAATGTTTAATCGTATAACATTATATCAACATGAAAATAGCACGTTATGACTCCGGCTCTGAATATCTCCCGGTCATGATCACACACAGGCAATGTCCAGATAAGCTCAAATCATGATACATCTGCCGCAAGAGCAGTGCCGAAACACGGATCACGTTTAGTGTTCTTCCGCAAATTGCTTGCAGTTTTAAGTTTCAACCACAGATGTCGCTAGAGAGCACAAAGTTCCGTAGTGCAGCTTTAAAAATCTCACCTGTTTTATTCGACAGTTTAAATTTCCTTTGGTGCCACACAGTGGACATTTCACCTATATTCTGCCACGATACCGTGTGTAATGAACTGCGTAAAATTATTTTGTAAAAAGTCATGTAATTTTCATGAGATCAGACTTACTTTCAGGCTCTTTTCCAAAACCTAGAGAGCTGCCTACGAAGGCAGCATTTTTAGGCATCATATGCACACTCCCTATGAAGGCTGTTCCAAATGGGAGCTTAAGGCTTGCTACGCAAGCTTGATTTTGTGCGAAGTTGTGACACTCTTGTGCACTTTTTGTGAGGAGCGATATTTGTACGTGAAACCAAATTATTGGCATAGCAGATCTTGTACACTCTGTAAGATAGGATATTAAATTATGGTTTGTGCTTCTAAGATCATCTAATATGATTCATGTTTTATAAAGACACTATCTGTACTACTGATCTTTTGTGGTGTCTAGTAGTGTGTCTGTTTGGATCTGCCATGTAACATTAAGAGTAAAGGTTTTGACGACACATTTCGGTCAAGAAACTTGGTTAAAATTAAACTGTCAGACTCATACAGTCAGCCAGGTTTGCTATAAAGCTGTCGACATTTAACAAGACACTACACATGTTTATAACTGAGAGAACTGATATGAACCTAAAATCACAGTATTCCTCTGATGGCGTCTGTTTCTTTAAAAGTTTGTGGCCTTGGAGTTTATCTGTATGTGCTTGATTCCATGCTCATGAGAGCTCTGTGACTCTGGTCCCGCCCTGATAGTAAAATGAAGCGTGATTGGTTGATGATAGAACGTGCTACGATTGCTCCGAGTAATGTGGCCGTTATCTGATTGGCTTGAACAGACGATGGGTGGAGTCCACCTATTTGTAGATTTGTGTGCACATCTTGATGCTAGAATTGTTTCAAAATGGACAAATGTGTGTAGCGATCCGCAAATGCACAGGAAGTGATCCACAAATAAATGCACGCGATTCACAAATGAATGCTGGACAGAGTTGTGTTTGTGAGTTAAAAACACATATGTATCACATACATATTTTTTATTTGCAAATCTCATTTTATTTTTGTGAAACACCATACATTTATTTGTGGATCTCATTCAGTTTATTTGTGAACCAGCTTTCTATTTGTGAATTTCTTGTATGTTAATATGCAACAATTTCATCTCCATATTTGTACGGCACATATAGTTGCTGTATATGTAGAATAAACCACTCATGCATGAGGCTCCATTTCAGTTAGGATGCTGCCTCAGAAGGCAGCTGCCTATGTAGGCAGTAGACAACAACATTCACAATGTTTAAATTTAGCTGTTTTAAAGATAACACAGCATGCTAAGGCTGCTATAACAGTTCGGCTACCCCTCATTTTGTTCAATTTGTGGTGGCAAAAAAGTCCTGCCAGCATGCACACAGAGAACAGATAGTAAGTTAATTGTTATCATTGTTGTGGACAATGAAAGAGTGTCAATCTACGGTTCCCATATGAGCTGTTCTCACGCTGTGTTTGCACTTTCTTTTAAAATCTCTTACGGTATGTCAGCATAACATCCCTCTGTTTTACATGCTGCCCTTACTGCTACTCTAAATGAGGGGTTATTTCATTTAATAATATATGGAGGAGCCACTTTTACCCCTGTAAATTATACATGTGCACCTCAACAGTGACTCAGTGCCAGTAGCGGTTCTAGCTTGTATGGTGCACTGTGCGAAACCTTACGCGTGGGGGGGGGTTGTAAATGAGATGGCTGGTGGAGTTCAGGGCACACACTTGTCTGTGTGGGTGCCTCATGCCGCCACCGGCAAGATGCCGCCTCCGGGAGGGTGGGGGATGGGATGTGGGCGCACCGTGCTACCTCCCGCAAGATGCCGCCCATGTCGCCCATGCCTAAGTCCGCCACTGCTCAGTGCTCAAGTATGTGACGGTACATCTGTTCAGAGTGCAGACATATGAGGCGTGTAAACTTTGAAAACAACATGAAATCAAAATGGACACAATTTAGTATTTTAATGCTCTTGCTTCATCTTATTGAGAATGATTAATCTTTGCATGCTACTGGACATAAAAGTGCTTGTCTTTGTAATATTTTATGATTAAGTCTTACTCTTTCCCCTCCAAACACCTCGTCCCATTCTGGTGTGTAACTGCCACTGATGATGATACGCTCAATTCCTGAGAGATAAAATCAATCACCCTACGCATTTTTTACCTTGTTGAATATCCTGTTTTCATTCAGAAATATATGGGGTGCATTTCATTTAGAAGTGATCATCCCTATGCCCTGTTCCCTTCGAAGACTTTACCATCCATGAGAGTATTGAAGGGCTAAAAGGTGTTGGGCTCATTAATAAGGGTCATTCAGAACTCACTTTTTAAGTCATTTTTATTGGAAATTCAGTTTGAAGCGATTTTACAGCATGGCTATCATGACTGTTTTCCTTTCAATGTGCCCTTTGAAGAGTTATTTATCCTGTTTGGAACACAGAAACATTTGCGGAACTAAAATGGGTTACAAACTGTCTGTGTTTCTGCTAATGCATGCTAATGTAATGATATAAATATTGCTAAATTAATATACCATTCAGATATACTGTATATTCTTCAAAGTTGAACACAACTCTTATTGTTTTTTTTTTTAAATGGATTTTTGCCCAACAGTATATTTATATAAGCACACAGACATTTGCACTCTGACTTCTTCAACAGTTTAAAAAAAACATTCCTCTCTCACGGTTGTTCTTAAGGGGATAGTTCACCCAAAAATTACAATTATCTCAACATTTACTCAACCTCATGCCATCCCAGATGTGAATGACACATCTGCAGAATTCTGCAGAACACAAATGAAGATTTTTATAAGACTATTTCAGCTCTGTAGGTCCATACAATGCAAGTGAATGGTGATATGACTCCAGTGGTTAAATCCATGTCTTCAAAAGTGATATGGTAGGTGTTGGTGAGAAATAGATCAATATTTAAGTCCTTTTTTTTTTAATGCGTTACCGCGGAGACGTAGCATGTGTGGAGGCCCACGCTATTCTCCGTGGCATCCACGCGCAACTCACCACGCGCCCCACCGAGAGAAAGAACCACACATTATAGCGACCACGAGGAGGTTACCCCATGTGACTCTATCCTCCCTAGCAACCGGGCCAATTTGGTTGCTTAGGAGACCTGGCTGGAGTCACTCAGCACACCCTGGATTTGAACTTGCGACTCCAGGGGTGGTAGTCAGCATTTTACTCGCTGAGCTACCCAGGCCCCCTAAGTCCTTTTTTTATTCTAAATATCCACGTTCACTTTCACTTTCACATCTGAAAGTGATAGTGGAGATTTAGAGTAAAAAGGGCTTACATTTTGATCTGTTTCTCACCCACATCTATTCTATCACTTCTGAAGATATGGATTTAACCATTGGAGGCTTATGGATTACCTTTATGTTTCATTTACATGATTTTTGGGGCTAGAAAGGTCTGATCACCATTCACTTGCATTGTATGGACATACAGAGCTGAGATATATCTTGGTTTGTGTTCTGCTGAAGAAAGAAAGTCATACACATCTGGGATGGCATGAGGGTGAGTAAATAATATGAGAATATTCATTTTTGTGTGAACTATCCCTTTATACTTTAAAGGACCCCTGCAAATAAAATATAACAACAGAGACCTCTAGTGGACACCTTAAAAATTGCTATGTATATATTTTTTCCTGTTTGTCAACCATGTATATTTATTCGATAAGCCACTTTCGAAGCCATTGTAAAATGCAGATAAATGTACACTTCAAAGGGATTACTGCTTTATTTTACAAGATTTGATCCTGACTTCTTATCTAGACCTTTACTGATGTTTCTACATAACACTAATTTAAAAGACCTTTAAACAAAATCAATGAGTTGTATTTCACGGCGCTCTGGAATAATCGAGTCTGATTGGTCAATTGCTCCATCCAGTGGTTATCCGGGTATTCATCTAGTCATCTTCTCATATTTGTGATCACTACACAAGCTAATAAAATAACTCAAATAAATTTTTTATGTCAGTTTATTTAGTTATTTACTTGGCAAGTAGTCTTGTGATTAAAGGGATAATGAGCAATCAGATGGTTACGTTTTGCAAAATAAACACCAACAGAACTTTGATGCAAACCGGAGGTGGAATTTAGCTGAGACTCCATAAATATTACTTCTCATATAATAACATAATTTCAACGCAAATCAACATTTTATGTTATTTCTAGTATTTATTTGTTAGGTATACCCCTAACGCTCCACGTCAGGGTCCTGATCTCTCTGGGTTTATGGTAATGACCGGCTGACTGTACATTATATACTTTTTATTACATTTCAATTAATCATGCACATTAAGACCAGGAACATGTGTTAAAAAATAAATATGGTCAATTTTAATTTCATGGAGACTTTAATGTGCATAAGAGACAGTCGCAGATGCAATCTTTAGTGAAGCAACCTGTGATTTTCATTCAGTTCATTCAGCTTGGCTGTATTGAGCTACAAATTGATCCCAAAAGTACTCGGCGTCATCTGCTGGGAAAACATAAATATAATATATTGGGAGATTCTCGTGTGGAAATGATCTGCAAGTTTGAAAATTAAAAATATTTAAGAAATCTTGTGGTTTTTGCATTATATATATATATAAAATGCAAAATATATATAATACAAAATTATTTTAATAAAAATAATAATTAAAATATATATATTTTTTTTAATTATTATTTCACTGGTCAACATTTCATCTGAATGTGAGAATGTAGTGAGCCACACACACACACGCAATTTTTCAGTGATACATTTTCTGAGCCACTTCCTAAATACCAAAATATATAGTTTTTGTGAAAACCTTTATGAAACCGTTATGATACGGTGCATCCGGAAAGTATTCACAGCGCTTCACTTTTTCCACATTTTGTTATGTTACGGCCTTATTCCAAAATGGATTAAATTCATTATTTTCCTCAAAATTCTACAAACAATACCCCATAATGACAACGTGAAAGAAGTTTGTTTGAAATCTTTGCAAATTTATTAAAAAAAAAAAAAAAAAAAAATCACATGTACATAAGTATTCACAGCCTTTGCTCAATACTTTGTTGAAGCACCTTTGGCACCAATTACAGCCTCAAGTCTTTTTGAGTATGATGCTACAAGCTTGGCACACCTATTTTTGGGCAGTTTCTCCCAGTCTTCTTTGCAGGACTTCTCAAGCTCCATCAGGTTGGATGGGGAGCGTCGGTGCACAGCCATTTTCAGATCTCTCCAGAGATGTTCAATCAGGTTCAAGTCTGGGCTCTGGCTGGGCCACTCAAGGACATTCACAGAGTTGTCCCGGAGCCACTCCTTTGTTATCTTGGCTGTGTGCTCAGGGTCGTTGTCCTGTTGGAAGATGAACCTTCGCCCCAGTCTGAGGTCCAGAGCGCTCTGGAGCAGGTTTTCATCAAGGATGTCTCTGTACATTGCTGCATTCATCTTTCCCTCGATCCTGACTAGTCTCCCAATTCCTGCTGCTGAAAAACATCCCCACAGCATGATGCTGCCACCACCATGCTTCACTGAAGGGATGGTATTGGCCAGGTGATGAGCGGTGCCTGGTTTCCTCCAGACATGACGCTTGCCATTCAGGCCAAAGAGTTCAATCTTTGTTTCTCATGGTCTGAGAGTCCTTCAGGTGCCTTTTGGCAAACTCCAAGTGGGCTGTCATGTGCCTTTTACTGAGGAGTGGCTTCCGTCTGGCCACTCTACCATACAGGCCTGATTGGTGGAGTGCTGCAGAGATGGTTGTTCTTCTGGAAGGTTTTCCTCTCTCCACAGAGAAACGCTGGAGCTCTGTCAGAGTGACCATCGGGTTCTTGGTCACCTCCCTGACTAAGGCCCTTCTCCCCCGATTGCTCAGTTTGGCCAGACGGCCAGCTCTAGGAAGAGTCCTGGTGGTTCCAAACTTCTTCCATTTACGGATGATGGAGGCCAGTGTGCTCATTGGGACCTTCAATGCTGCAGAAATGTTTCTGTACCCTTCCCCAGATCTGTGCCTTGATACAATCCTGTCTCGGAGGTCTACAGACAATTCCTTGGATTTCATGGCTTGGTTTGTGCTCTGACATGCACTGTTAACTGTGAGACCTTATATAGACAGGTGTGTGCCTTTCCAAATCATGTCCAATCAACTGAATTTACCACAGGTGGACTCCAGTCAAGTTGTAGAAACATCTCAAGGATGATCAGTGGAAACAGGATGCACCTGAGCTCAATTTTGAGTGTCATGGCAAAGACTGTGAATACTTATGTACGTGTGATTTTTTTGTTTTTTTATTTTTAATAAATTTGCAAAGATTTCAAACAAACTTCTTTCACGTTGTCATTATGGGGTATTGTTTGTAGAATTTTGAGGAAAATAATGAATTTAATCCTTTTTGGAATAAGGCTGTAACATAACAAAATGTGGAAAAAGTGAAGCGCTGTGAATACTTTCCAGATGCACTGTAAATTTCAAAAGAGAAATGCTTGGTCAGATGTTACAGCATGAATATAATCGTGTTTTCTTGCCATCAGAGACATTTGTTTTCACGTGTGTTCATACTGTCATCAAAACACCACTATTAACTTTGGATCCAGTAAGAAATCTGTGACTATTTTAAGATTTTGATAAAGGCTAACAGTTTTTGTGTATTGCACTAATGTAATTGCATTGCAGGATATTTTTTATGCCATCAGTTTGTGTTTTTAAAGTTGTGTTCTAGACTTTTAAAGTCCATCTAGATGGCTTTTCTGCAAGTGGTGGATGAAGTAAGAGCTCTTGGAAAGAGGCAGAGGGAAACAGAGGCAAAATAGTCACTTTAAAGCAACCATCTGACATCAGTATGAGTCTCAGCGTCAAGCAAAAGCTTTTTAAACCTACAATTTGTTTCATTTTATAACACTTACGTGTGTTTCAGTGTAAAATGTGGCTTGTATGACTCTCAGAATATTTTCATGACTTTGTTCACAAAAAGAAACAATAGTTTAATAGTTTAATTATTTTTAACCAGAAGAAATATTTCATTATATACTGTATATGTATGTGGAATCCACATGAAGAAATGTATGCTGGCATGTATAGACAGCACATTACAAGGTCTGTCTGATATAAGTAAGCATACAAAGTAATGTAGTAAACTCAGTATTATCTCCAAATGATATTCAACAATATTCAGGGGTTCATCACATCTAAAGTCACATTGATGTTTCTTCATTTCCTGGTGCTGCTGACAGACTCCAACAGATTCCTCCAACATCCTCCACATGTTCTCACATGATCCTAAAGGGTCACGGAGGGGGATCTGGTAAATGATCGTCTCTCTGTTATTGTTTAATTTTGTACGTCTGATATACATAAATGAACTTTCTACTTAATTTTGAAAACCAAGCATCTCAAGAACCCTTGTTCACTGTTTTTCCGTCTATTTTTGCATTCCTTCTATAAAAGACAAAAAAATCTTTCCTCTGACCACACCAATTCTGGAAATGTTTAATGAAGCTTTAAATCACAGGAAATATATTTTAGCACATGAAAAGCACAGCCACAACAGAGAGGCAACAGTGTTGTGTTGAAGTCAAGGTTCAGAGATCTATAGGTTTTAAGATAAATCCAAGGTCAGCTATAATTTTGCCTGGCGTGACTCACACGTTGAAATCATTTTAGACAGAACTATGCCTTTAAATCCACGCAGATCCAAAATGTTGTGAAATTAAATTACTAATGTGTATAAATTGACCTTATGAAGTCACTGTGCTTTGGATGTTGTTTGTGGCCTTTTGCAACATTTTCCTTCTGGTTCCTTTTCCAGTCGATGAGGGCTGCAGTTACAGACAGAAATGTAAATCCTATTATTTGTTCATTCAACTCCATCTTCAGGCCACATGCAAATCACATTACAAAAGACACTACTGACTCTGTCTGAACACGAGGACGTCCTCGTCCTGTTTAAGTTTAAGCAAAGGGCAGATCGTGAAATACACACTCTTCCTTTGCTGTTCTAATTCCCAAAACATATTTAAAGATATTCTTGTTTGTTTTGAGCGACATGTCTTAAAAGAGACGTTAACACTGACTCGACCAATGGCGTGAGTTGGAGGCAGAACTACTGTTTGTCTGATCAATGGTAGACTCAGGGGGTTTCTAAGCAATGTTTTTATTTTTGCATTCCTGTTTGGTGGCGTTAGTGGAGCCGAAATTATGTACTCCAGCTTTAAAACGTTTCTTTTTTTTGTTCAGATTTCTTTTTATTTTGTAGGCCTACTACTGTCCTGCCCAAAGGCTGTGTTTTTAGAGCTGTACATATATTTATTTCCGCATCACACACTGGAGACATGCAAAAGGGGCTTGATCAGTGTGAAATGATTAGTTAGACCTCTAAACTAAGGACATCGATAAAGTCTTAGTGTGTGTGTGTGTGTGTGTGTGTGTGTGTGTGTGTGTGTGTGTGTGCTCAAGCAGGGACCTTTTTTTTTTTTTTTATCAGGGACACTTTATATTTCCGTTTGCACTCATTCTGTTTGGACTGTCTGGTGGATCACACTACTGCTTATCAGTGCCATACCATACCGTCACTCTGGACTATACTGTTGTCTTGGGCTTCGTTGTTGTCTGATGTCTGTAAAATGTATATTGTGTTTGTTTTGGTATTGTTTGGTTTGCTTGTTTTGTACTTTTATGTTTGAGCATTGGCCGAAATCACTATATAAAGAAAACATGTTAATATTATTGTCATTATTGGTGGTAGTAACTCAGACAATTGCATGACAGTGTCATGTGCTGTCAACATGGTAGCGCCCATAAGGGGGCGACCCGCTCCATGTAAAATTGAACTGCTTTTATTGGGCTACTGACATGAGTGGAGTCTTTATCTAATGTGAGTGTACATCATTTTAAACATATTTCTAAAATGTGCTACTCATGTCTTTTTGTGTGAAACACTTTTAAGTTGCGAAATTTACTGAGAGCTTCAATAGAAGCACCCTTTCGAGAACATTATGGTTTCTATAAATGTAATAAATAGACAAAAGTAATCCATATGACTCATGCACTACAGTATATGCCAAGTCTTCAGAAGCCACAATAGCTTTTGCGTGAGGAATAGCTTATATTTTGGTCTGTCTCTCACACAAAGCTGTCATATGGGTTGCTTTTATGGTTCTTTTCTGTTCATCTACTTTTTTTGTTTTTGGCGCTTTAGATTTATTTTGGAACTTTGCCTACTTGTATTATGTTGAACAATAGTGGCCTGTACATTCTTTACCATTTGTCCTTTTATGTTTTTTACTTACACAAATTATTCCTTTACATTAACTTGATCAATTCTACCGGGAACCAGCGGATTTGGGAGACCGTCCTCGCTGCGGACTGTAGCGCAATGACTAGTGGATTTAATCCACTACATAATGGATGTTCGTGACACAGTGGATGTTTTAATGCAAATGCGCGAAATGTTCAGAGCCATGATATAGTGGATGTTTTTAATGCAGACATTTATTCAGCATGCACAGTATGTAGTGTTATGTGTAAATAAAGAAGAGTGAGAGAGTGCAATAATGATTGCATTTCCTTAAACAATTTTTTTTATTTTTTTTTATTTTTTTTACACTAGTAGTATAGTGTACTAACAACTTTTGTGCTTTAGTCTACTGAAGAATAAGAGAAATATATATATGGGTGATGACTGTTTTTTTAATGATGTATTTGAGACTGTTTCGAAAACATATACAGCTTAATATGATTTAGGATTAAAATCATTACTTGATTATGGACAATACATATATTCGTATAAACTATGACTTACTTGAGATGCCAAGAATAAAAAGAAGAACATGTTTGTCTTTATGTATCCTGCAATGATCGATTACTATATGGCCCGAGCAGTCTCATGGAGGTAAAATACAACATAAGATCCAGAATTTAAAATAAGCACCAAAGTTTGCAGCTGCCAGAGGGAAATTATGTATATTTTTATATGGGTGAATTTAAACATTAAAGCTTTTACAGATACAAACTTTTAGTTAGCCACTACTAATAAAGCATGTCAAACAAAGATGCAAATAAGCTTTACGCCATACTAATAACACTTAATAATATATCATATGTGTAACAAGTTGTGCAGAGAATCTGATATAATATGCAACTCGCGTGCGCAATTAAAAACATCCAATACGTCACGGGAATCGACAACTCAGTGGTTGGGATTTGGATAAAAAAAAAAAAATTTAATTTTAATTTTAAAAATTATAAACAAAAACTTCTTGGGATTTGGCAACCCTCGCGGCAAGGTTGCAGTTCCCCTTCTCACCACTGGATGTCTCTGTACCCCACTTCCAAAAAAGAGACTCCTCCCATTTTCCCTCCTATGCATTTCAAACCCGCCCAAACGGTGTTTTTTTTTTTTTTTTTTTTTTAAACTGTGTGTATATTTATTCCGCATCACTCACTGCAAGCATGCAATAGTGACTTGATCGGTGCGTAATGGTTTGTTAGAGCTCTAAAGGACATTAAAGAAGCGTCGAAGAGATCACCTGATACTACAACCCAAGACCACAACGTCATTCGTAGTTTAATCGACTTTTTTTCCCCCTTCCGTGTCGGGACAGGACAGCATGACTTGATGTTAAATGCAAAATCCATGATCGGAACATCTGGACCGCATCGATTCGGAGTGTTTCGGAGTTGTCACTGAATACAGTGTTTCTGATGGGCTGCTGGAGGAAAAAAAATGCAGATCAGCTACTTTTATCTTTCAAACACAATACAGTGCCTTTTGGGAATATTTTAACACCAATATCTTCAATTTAAATGAGTTTTTCCTTTTGTTTCAGACAGAAGGCGGGTTAGAGACTTGACACTGAGGACGAGGAAGTTGGCGAGGCAGGGCTAGTCTAAAGTGTGCTCTGGGCACATGCCAACCTGCATTATACTTCAGTTTAATCAAATGGGCTTTATTGGCGTGATGATAAAAGCATTTGAAAGGACTGCAAAAAATGAGATTTGAACAGACGGGGCCAAATGTTGAAATAAGTGAAAATTAAAGGTAACCAAACTCAAAAAGATTGAAATTGCATATATTTCCTGGTTTATTGTGCCTGTTTACCTGGACAGGGTTTGCTGCTCAGTTGAAGTGCTTTCTCGTGCATAGCAAAAGCCAGAAAGTAGAAAACCAAAGAGCCTATCTGATTTCTGAGCACTTGAAGTTGCAAAATGATGCACGAGTTTTAATTTTAGATGCATTGGCAGATGCTTAGATAATATTGTGTTATTAGTGTATTACTTTAGGACATGTCTCTTCTTGAACGCACAACATTTATGGGGCTCAAGATGTTCATCATGGTCTTAGTGCTCTTGGTGGGCAGCTTGATGCCCCTTGGAGCGGCCGCCAGCTCTCCGGAGATGGGCACCGGCCATGGAGATCACAAAGACACGTCCACTAACCACACCAAGAAATCTTTCCCGGTTCTGTCTTTTGATTATGGACACGTCCGTCTCCCCTTTGAGATATCATTATGGGTGCTGCTGGCTTCCTTAATGAAATTGGGTGAGTATTTGTTGTTTTTCAATTTAAACGTTTCATTTACTTTTTTAAATACACAAACAAGTCTAGTACATATTAATAAGTATCTGTATTGCTGACACCGTACATGTGTCAAGGAACAAATCTGAACAAATATGGATGGTGTATGTGTGTGAAAACTGTATGTCCCAGATAGCAAAATAGGTTGGGCTGAATCTGGCAGCAGTTTGGCTGAGAGTACACGTGTGTACACGTACAGTTGAAGTCAGAAGTTTACATACACTTAGGTTGAAGTCATTTGAACTCATTTTTTAACCACTGCACAGATTTAACATTAGCAAACTATAGTTTTGGCAAGTTGTTTAGGACATCATCTTTGTGCATGACACGAGTCATTTTTCCAGCAATTGTTTACAGACAGATTGTTTCACTTTTAATTCACTGTATCACAATTCCAGTGGGTCAGAAGTTTACATACACTAAGTTAACTGTGCCTTTAAGCAGCTTGGATGTCAAGCCTTTAGACAATTAGCCAATTAGCTTCTGATAGGAGGTGTACTGAATTGGAGGTGTACCTGTGGATGTATTTTAAGGCCTACCTTCAAACTCAGCGTCTCTTTGCTTGACATCATGGGAAAATCAAAAGAAATCAGCCAAGACCTCAGAAAACAAATTGTGGACCTACACAAGTCTGGTTCATCCTTGGGAGCAATTTCCAAACACCTGAAGGTACCACGTTCATCTGTACAAACAATAGTACGCAAGTATAAACACCATGGGACCACGCAGCAATCATACCGCTCAGGAAGGAGACGTGTTCTGTCTCCTAGAAATGAACGTAGTTTGGTGTGAAAAGTGCAAATCAATCCCAGAACAACAGCAAAGGGTCTTGTGAAGATGCTGGAGGAAACAGGTAGACAAGTATCTATATCTACAGTAAAACGAGTCCTATAGAGACATAACCTGAAAGATTGCTCAGCAAGGAAGAAGCCACTGCTCCAAATCCGCCATAAAAAAGCCAGACTACATTTTTCAAGTGCACATGGGGACAAAGATCTTTTCGGAGAAATGTCCTCTGGTATAATGAAACAAAAATTTAACATGTTATGGAGTTTTGTGTTTCTTGCCACAGTTGCCTTCCGCTTGCTCACTGGGGTTCTAAATACAATTATTATTTATTTAATTATTTATTTTAAGACCCAATTTGCAATCACATTTTTATTAAACTGCACATTGATAACTCTTACAGCTTCATTTTCTGTTAAAGCAGAATTATTATTTTTTTTTTTGTAAAGCTGCTTTGAAACGATGTGTGTTGTGAAAAGCCCTATACAAATAAAAAAGAACTTAACTTGACTACTTCTGGGTTAAAATATACCCTATGAAAATTAAAAACAGTACTTTTGGTCATTAAAATCAATTTACACACTCACACACACACACACACGTTGGTGCGGCTATCCTTATGAGGACTCTCCATAGACATAATGATTTTTTTTTTATACCTAACCCTCACAAAAAACTTTATGCATTTTTTACATTTTTCCAAAAAAACATTCCAGCTGTGGATTTTGCAGTTAGGGAGCACCACTGCTGGAAAACAAAGCAAGAAACTGCCGTTTCGCATGAAGCCGAGAAGTAAGTGCAGCTTTTGTTTCGTGATATTTTTAAACTTGTGCTTGAGCGTAACACCATCCGTCTCCAGCACTGGCGCAGGCGCACTTTGGTCTGAGTGGAAGAAATGCGATTAAAGTGTTTACATGCCGGTATAAAGCGATTAAAATAGGAGTACTCCACATATCTTACTGCAGTTATAATTACTTTGATTATTAGCATAATCACAATATCACAATCGCAATATTCTGTTTACATGAGCAACAGTTTAATCACAGTATTGCCTTAATCGCACTGTAATCGCATTATGAGGGTGCATGTAAACGTAGCCATTGTTTAAAGGTGCATTCAGGTATTTGGGGCTAATTTAAAAAGTTTTACACATTGACAAATGGATTGTGTTTTTCTGAAGTTTGATCCCAATGGTGTACACTCACATGAGTTGAAGACTGTACTCATAATAGTTTTCTATAAAAAGTGTTTTATTCTACATGGTGCAGGTCACTCCCTTCAATGTGTTTTGCCATGTTGAAATCACATGACCCTTGGTGTTTCACTAAACGTCGAAGAAGAGAATCCTCGCGCTCATTGGCTCAGGCTGCCACCTATGTAGATATGCTTGGCTATGCTTATGTAGCACACAGTTTTGTTGTTTGGTGATGCAAAGAGCGGAAAGAACACAATGGAACATTTATTTATCGTGCTTTAGCAGCGGAGACAATGGGAGGTCCAGTAGCTGTACTGCCGAAGAAGCAAGAAGACAGAAAGACCGGTAAAGGCAAAAAACTAGAGTAAACATCGGTAATGGTAAGGCATCTACATCTTCATTTGTTTAGTGCAAAGTAGCTTGGCACAGCGATTGTAAACCCTGACGTTGGTTGCTTGGAAACGTTGGTTGCTTGGAAACAAAACAAGTTTTCATTTTACGCTAAGCAGTTCTCTAATAAAGGTCTTTAGAAATAACATGAAACATAGACAGTCTCCAAAGATTATTGATTTAAGGGACAATAACAGTCTGTCCTTAACAGTAGAGGCATGTTCGCTTGATTTCTGACGTTTGTTTTTAGGCAAAGCAATTATATTATAGTAGTAATAAATAACTTTAGAAATTACCACAAACTCTGACATTTTCCAGATGCAAATGATGGCGGGGGCAGCAGAGACGATCATGCTGATCCACGTCGATAGCTGGCAGTACAGCGTCTAACACAACTGTCACATCGGTACTTAAAGTACACAAAGAACAGCAATGCTAACGCTAGTGTAACGGGAGCCAGCTGATAGATAGCTGTGCAATGTGTATAAACCTCACTCTCCTGACCTCAAGAGGTGCACTAGCGACTGACGCTAGAGGCTGTAGCCTTTAGCCGCCTTGTTAGCACACCTGCCTCCCATGCCAGAGACGCCGGTTCGAGTCCTGTACAGTGCAGGTGGAACAGGAGCGTCACAGTGGTGCCATGACCCGGATGGGAGTGAGGTTTAGTGAGGTTTAGGGGGGTGAGTGTAACGGTGGCCAGCTGATAGATAGCTGTGCAATGTGTATAAACCTCACTCTCCTGACATCGAGGTGCACCAGCGACTGACGCTAGAGGCTGTAGCCTTTAGCCTCCTTGTTAGCGCACCCGCCTCTCATGCTGGAGACGCCAGTTCGAGTCCCATACGGAGCGGGTAGAACAGGAGCGTCACAATGGTGCCGTGACCCAGATGGGAGTGAGGTTTAGGGGGGTGAGTGTAATGGTGGCCAGCTGATAGATAGCAATGTATATAAACCTCTCTCTCCTGACCTCAAGAGGTGCACCAGCGACTGATGCTAGAGGCTGTAGCAGTCCATTTTTTGACTGTTAGTTTAGCAGGAGTCTCCAGCCTGACAAAATCTCTAAACCCCTTTAAACCAGCAAAACAGACCTGCCTAACCAGCTTGACCAAGGTAGTGTGTGTGGGCAAGTGATGGCTCTGTTGACTTGCCTGAAATTCTCTCACACGGGCCATTAGGTCATTCTTATACTCCAGTCCTGCTTTCTGTGACTAAAAATTGTTTATTTTGTGGCATCGATAAAATCCTCAACAAAATGTCAGGACTCCCAGACAAGCTGAGTTTGGTCTGGCTTCTCAGTATGTCTCCAGTAGCTGTGTCATGCATGTTTACATCACAGTCCATCTGTCCAAATAAACTGGTGCCTCGGCAAGGGTCAAGCATTAATGTTTCAGAGTCACTTCATTATTTATAAATGCTCATCATGGGGAGTGCCAAGACACACTGCCTGTAGAAGACAGGAAATTAATGCAATAGGACTTGTTTATGACATTAGTCAAGTCTAATTTACGTCTTGGTTAATTTGCACGTTGGAAATGGACAGTAAACCAATATAAACGTTGGGTTTAGATTAAACCATTTTTAACTCTGGTTTAAATGGTGTTTGTTGTTGGTGTTGTTGTATTGTCTCTATCAAATCATTAGATTCAGGATACAGATATTCAAATGTCAGAGTGTGGGACAGCAGAAATGTTAAGGCAATGTTCAGGAACAATATCCTTACACTTGCTTTTACTAGAAGTTCATTTTAATATGAGTGTTTTACTTGGCAATCCACTTGTGCTTGTTTGGATTGTTTAAAGGTGATATGTGTAATCTTTTGTTTTGTTTAATATAGGTCTTGTCTCTTATCCCAGCTGAATTTGGAGAATCAGCTAAAAACACTATCTGTTTTAAGTAGCTTCCCATGACCTCTTAGTGTGAAACGTGTATGTTGTGCTGTTTACAGTGTCAGTAGATTCCTTTATAGATCAGTGTTATCACCACTTCACTTTAAGTTCCTGCAGTTCACTTTTAATGTGGTTTGATCGAGACATCGATCTCTCCAAGCTGGAGATGACAGCAAACGGCCAAATGCTCTGTTCTCTAAATACTAGGGCTGCACAATTAATAATAATGAAAAAATAATCAAAATGACAATTACAGCTGTCAGTTAAATGAAAAGTACCTGTTACAGCATTTCAGGCTTACCACATTAGGTTTACTCTCATTGTGCCATAAATTTCTATTTACAACATATTTTTTGGGCCGTTGTTTGCATGAATGTAGAGGCAAACCTGACACGTTTAAATTAGCCTGAGGCATTTCGGTAATGCTCATTATCGAAATTATACTGTGAACAATTTATTCAAATTGTGAATAACACATTTTGTTTTACATGCAGTTACAATATTAAAGCAATTCAGGAACATAGTTCTCAAGTTGTTTTGATGCATAGTCTACATAAAGAATATGGCATGCAACTGCCCCACACAAAACAAGTTTTTAATGTAAATTCTATTAATCGAAATTAATAATCACAGTTACAGTATAAAAGGAAATAATCAGCAGTTATGATTTCGTGCAGCCCTACTAAATACTCAAGTCAAGCCACTGGTTATAACACTCTTCTCCATCATTTCATCATCATTTGATGAATTACTTGTACCATGATCACTAGAAAAAGTCAACAAAAAAATCTGTTTAGCACCTGCTTTCCATTGCCGACGTTAATTGCAGACAGCAATTATTCATGCTTTTTTTCACAAAACTCAGCGCTATCTATTACAAGCCTAATTTACTTAAAGGAGGCGTGCACTAAAAAATAAAATAAAAAAACAACATACAGTGCAATTTAAATTTAACACCTCGTTAAACTGGTTTGCAGGTGAATAGTAAATAAGCGTAACGCATATCAACGTGATAAATTGTATATACAACACAAAAGTTGTGCAATTGTTTAGTGAATTCCCCCCATTCCCCCCTTGAGTTTTCATTCATATTTTAGTGCGACATTTTTTCACTGCTTGTTTTCATGTTCGTAATGGTTTTCTTTATGTATGTCATTTTTTTGATGCTTAAATACTATTCCATTTTAATATGCAGACACAATTACAAGTAAACCATTCAAAGGTTGATTTCCCCAAAAAGTGTAAAAACTGTGGCTCTGTGGCACTTTCAACGTTACTTTGTTTTGAGCGACCCGTCCGGCCCGACACAACAACATTGGCTCAACCAATGGCGTGAGATTGGTCTGGTAGTATCGGTTAGTTCGACCAATGGCAGATGAAGTGTGTATTTGTTATGCTGTTTGAAAACAATGTTTATTTTTGCTATTCCGTTTGGTGGCGCTAGTGGTGCAGAAATTACTCACTTCAGCTTTAATAGTAATAACCTTGATTGAAACGTGCAGATTTGTGACTTGGCAAACAGTCATGGTCTTTGGCTGGTATGAAGATGCTGGTTGTCTCGAGACCGGCTGTTTATTTGGGACCAGGATCAGCATGCACAATCATAGTAGTTACATTAGTTAACCTGTAATCAGATGAGTATAACACACCCAGTGTCTCTGTGACTAGGAGTTGAATCTGCTTTTTCTCATTTGCATTTCTTGCTCGTTTACCCTCCACATTTACATGGCAGATGTTTGTTTACCATTTTCCATATGCAAGGCCAGATATTTGACTGACTGATCTGTAGATTCACTCAGTGGAAAAATAAATAACTTGTTGGTTTCAGATGAAGTAGTTTGTTTTGATATTTTAATCGCAGATGAATTAGAGACTGTCATATTTTCCATGGTTGGCATGTTTACACTGCTAGTCAAATGGAGTGGAGTATTGTGCTTAGAATTATAACCTTTTGATTAGGACTCTATTAAGGGTGGGCAATATGACTCAAATCTTACAGCATGGTAACAGTAGATATCACAATATATATTCAATGAAGAAATGGGTTATATGACCTATTTTTAATCCAGTATTTTACAAATGAAAGGTACTTCATCTCATTTGATTATTTTCTCTTTTTATTGAGGCTTGATGGATGCAAATCAAAAAGTATGATTATTCATAACAAACAAATTAATCTGGTATCAGTGCAAAAACTGCTTCACATCATGCTTCACAAGTAACACTTGTGATAAAAACAGAAGACTCAAAACAATGAAACTACTTATAAAATGGAAGCAGTAAGCATGCAACTGAGCTATTTGCGTTAAACCCCTTAATAACAAGGTCATGCTCATCTTGAATTGAATGGGACACGTCTTGTTCTTTATTTTGGAATTACTCCATGTTTTTGCATCGCTCTCACATCCATTAAAAAAAAAAAAAAAGTTCAAAAAGTCCCTGTGCATCTAATAATCCTTGTTATTCCAACATGATTTGAGAATGGTCCAAGTGAGCATCTTGTGTGCTTCAATGGAAGCAAGAAAATCTTTCCCCTTTGGTGCTTGGACCCCCCAATGATGCTTTCCAGAGCTTTGCAGATGTACTTTTCTGAAATAGAAAAACTAGATATAGGTATTGCACTAACTTAAGAGCCACAAGTATTGTCTTAATAATAGTATGTTTTTGGACTGTGCAAAATGGAGATTTTGACATTATTATTTTTATATGAGTTAATAAATGTACATTTCTAGTTTCAACATTATTTGTACGACAGACCTTTGTTTTGTTGCACAAGAAAAACTAGCTTCATACTATGTGACCCACATTTGGTTTTGACCATTGAAAATGGGTAAAAAATTATAAATTACAGATGGAGCCACATTGAGAGCCCCATATATCTGTGATTTAACCATATAGGGCCTTTAAAATTAAGATACAAAAAGTAAAATTTGTTCTGAACTACAATCTAAAAGGATATTAAGATATATTTAATACTTCTGGAGTTATTGGCACTCCAACTTTGGAAAAACACAACTGTTTCCTATTTTTGGACTCGCACCATTGGCATATAATGCAACAAGCGGTGCTGAAGTCAACTGATTTTAGTAATAGATCTGCCCATCTCTGTGTAAAAATAAAATCATGACTGCCACATTTCTAAGTTTGTTTTTTTTAAATGTAGTTTTGCTCCAAAATCATTTGCAACAATTGTCATTTTGACCCCCTTTTAACAAAATAATTGATTACTTGGTAAATATTGATCAATGGCATTTAATATTTTGGCTTTCATCATCATTTATGGTTTTCTTGCACCAGTAAAAACATAAATAAATAAATAAAAAATATCAAATATAACATTTTTTAGCCAGGGACCTCGATTGAGTTGATGCGGAATGACCCTTAAAGCAAAACCTTTAGTGGTTGACACATTGCAACCATTTCAAGGTGAATAATGTCATACCGTCCAGCCCTAGACTATGTATTAGAGGCAGTGTGGTTCAGATAGGAGTTTGTTGTCCCTAGTCTTTTGGCAGGCTGCTCCCATTACAACACTCCCTGCAGGCTACCATGTGTTTGACTGCAGTTCAATGCCTGACGACAAGAACAACCTGTAGAGTTCTTTAAGCCCTTGAGAGGGTTCTGCGCAAGCTCCCATTAGTGATAACCGCTAACCAGCCATTTCTAGTGAGAGCCCAGTTGGATTGTCTGAGCTGATGACAGAGATGGAGAACAGATCTAGTTCCAGACAGAATTCTTGTTTCTTTTAAATTCAGCAAGTTTTATGCGGCAATAACAATTCTTACGGGAATGTTCAGGGGTTGAAATAAGTTAAGCTTAATTGACAGAATTGTGGCATAATGTTGATTACCACAAAAAACATACTGTATTTATACTGTATATACTTTGTGTGTGTGTGTGTGTGTGTGTGTGTGTGTGTGTATATATATATATATACACACACCGATCAGCCATAACATGAAAACCACCTGCCTAATATTGTGTAGGTTCCCCTCGTGCCGCCAAAACAGCGCCAACCCACATCTCAGTATAGCATTCAGAGATGATATTCATCTCACAATTGTACAGAGTGGTTATCTGAGTTACCGTAGACTTTGTCAGTTCAGGCCATTCTCTGTTGACCTCTCTCATCAACAAGGTGTTTCCGTCCGCAGAACTGCCGCTCACTGGATGTTTTTTGTTTTTGGCACCATTCGGAGTAAATTCTAGAGACTGTTGTGTGTGAAAATCCCAGAAATACTCAAACCAGCCCATCTGGCACCAACAATCATCCATGTGATTATCTAATCAGCCAATTGTGTGCTAGCAGTGCATAAAAGCATGCAGATACAGGTCAGGAGCTTCAGTTTATGTTCACATCAACCATCAGAATGGGGAAAAATGTGATCTCAGTGATTTTTAATGTTTTGTAAAAAGATTTTTATTTTATTTTTTTATCCATTGGCAATGTTTTTAAGAATTATTCTAACAATATTTGGTGAGGTAATGCTTTAAACAAGTAAAAACTATTTGCCAATGAGGTAGAGGCTTGGCGTCCTGCCTTACAACAGCCTTTAACTGTGGTACAATCACTTTAACGTCAGATCTCTCTTGGCCTGTTGCTTGAATTTTAAACCATTTACAAAAGTTTACAATTTAACATAAAGAACATTTTTGAGATTTCACCAGATATCACACACTCACAGAACCTCTGACCATAATGTCATAAGGAACTTGCTAAACCAAGACATGGTTTTACCCTTTTACCTCAGTTTGACAGTGAAGAATAGCCTGTTCATGCTGTTCTACAGGTGAGGGCAAATAACACCCTATAGGTGACACTGAAAGCCTTTCATTACAATCGCCTGCGTTTGCTTTAGTGGTCACTGTTCCTGTCTTGTGTATTGTGTTGTGCTCTGTTGAAACAGGGGGTGTGACCTGTTATAACAAGGGCCAGACAGAGAATCAAGACAGCTATATTTGAAAAGCCCCTTGTTCTGGAGTACTGATGTAGAGGTGGGCGGTTTCACCAAAATCATAAACATTCGATGATTGCGGTATGGGGAATTCATCACAGTAAAGGCTCAAAGGTCAAACTGTGTACTGGGTGAACATGCTTATTTTAGTTCGGCTAAAAAATATGACAAAATGCATTGATGTTTTTGTTCTGTGAAGATGATTGTTTGGTGCTATTTTTTTTTTCCCGCGCACATCCCTAAAATTCTTGACGTTGGAGAACATGGCTAGACCAAGAGTGTTGATGATTGGTTAAAACTAATCGTAGGTGTGGTTTGGTCATGACGTTATTTATTTTCCTCAACTAACTACTTTTTAAACGTCTCTGCAGACTTTTACTCCTAGAAAATTGGTACTTTTTAAGTGCCGTTACTAAGGTGGTACCCTCAAGGGGATATTTTTGTACCTCTAGTTAGGGCTGACATGATTATAAAATTTGGCTGATGATTAATTGTCAACAAATAATTGCAATTATGATGATTAATTGACTGTTTTAGGGCTTTGACGATAAATTTTAACATTTCTTATGGTGCATGTGTGCTTTTTTTAAGAAGTCACTTTTACGTATTTAACCTCAAATATATAAATCAAATAATAAAATATGGATATACAGTATGATTTCCTTATAAGGCTTTAAAAGCTTATGAATGACATGAAAAAAAATTTTTAATATACAAATATTTCTAAATACTTTGTCTATTTTTTTGGTCAACTTTACATTTACACTTGCTTTTGGAATGCATATATTTTATTTTATATTTTATAAAAAAAATTAAATATAATTTTTTGTTTATTATATGTATATGTATATTTTATTATATTATGTATTTTATTATATTATACAATAGTAAAATATTACTTTCCTAATTTCTTCACTTTCACACGTTATTTTAATGCTCTTTGATTAAACCCAGTGCAGCAGTGTGCTTTCGTTTCAGCACCCATATTAACAGATTATAGCCTTTACAGTGTGTGTGGGAGCCGCGCGAGGTGTAGCGTCCCAGTAGCGTCCCAGTAGCGTCCCAGTAGCGTCCCAGTAGCGTCCCAGTAGCGTCCCAGTAGCGTCCCAGTAGCGTCCCAGTAGCATAAACTGTGATAGTGAACGCAAAGCGCTCCGGTTTCAATTTAAACAATCGTATAATTGCAAATATTCCTGGTTCATACACGCAGTGACACAGAGGAGACGCACGCTTCCTCTATTTTTGTGGAGTGATGAAATGATGAAACTAAATCTCAAAGGTTTTGCTTTATGACACATTAGAGCTTGTGGGTTTAATCAGAGCATTAAAATAACGTGTGAAATTGAAGAAATTAGGATAGAAATATTTAATTATATATATATATATATATATATATATATATATATATATATATATATAAGGTTGCATTTGTTAACATTAGTAAATGTATAAGGAAGGGTTATTCAAATTCATAGAGAAGTGGGCCAGATGGAAAACATATTCGGTGCACACAATCTATCTACATATATCTTTCAATAGTAAGCCTATAATATTTGTAAACTATATAAATAAAATGTGTTTATAGCTTAAATTTTTTAATCATGAGAAATATTTCCACCTAGCAGAAAACAAGGAGACAAAAAAAAAAAAAAATAACTAAAAAGTGCTTTCAAAATTAGTCCATAACAGAGTCATAAGGATACATAAAATGTTATTGAACAATAACAATCAAGTTTGTTATAGATGCAGTCATATAAACTTTTGACTTTTAAAACTTTTCTTATTTCTTGACCAAATGAAATTGAACTTTTCTGTTTCTCCAAACTCCTGCTTGTCAGTCGTCCATGATTTAAGATCTTCAATCTTTCCATTTAGTCAAAATGACGGATAATGACTATTTGTAGCGCAACTTCTGAAAACTGACTAACCAATGTTAACACATACAACTTTTAATAAAACAAAAATAAGTATACAGGTATGTATAACATTAACATTAACCAAGATTAATATGTGCTGTTAAAGTATTGTTCATTGATAGTTCATGTTAATTAATGTAGCTAAAGGAATATTCCGGGTCCAGTATAAGTTAAGCTCAGTCGACAGCATTTGTGGCATAATATTGATTACCACAAAAATTAATTTAGACTCATCCGTTCTTTTCTTTAAAAACAGCGTAACTGTGTTCCAGTGAGGCACTTACAATGGAAGTCAATGGGGCCAATTTTTGGAGGGTTTAAAGGCAAAAATGTGAAACTTATAATTTTATAAAAGCACTTACATTAATTCATCTTTAAATCTCATGTTTATTTGAGCTGTAAAGTTGTTTAAATCAATTTTTATTTAATTGCAGTCATTTTACTACTTTTTTTTTTTTTTTACATTACATCGTCATGACAACGAAGTTGTAAAATTGGCCATAACTTTTCACAGAAAAGGTTAGTAAGCAATTTTATCACACTAAAATCACGTTTACGTGCATATTGTTTATGTCTTGTGTCTATACTTTTGAAACAGTGAGTATTTTAATGTTTATGGATTGGCCACCATTCACTTCCATTGTAAGTGTCTCACTGGAACACACATTTGTGCTTTTTGAAAAGAAAAGGAGGGGCAGGTCAAAATGATTTTTGTTGTTTTAATCAGTATTATGCCACGAATGCTGTCGATTGAGATTAACTTGTATTGAACCGGGAATATTTCTTTAACTGATGTTAACAAATACAACCTTATTGTAAAGTGTTGCCATATTTTCTTTTATTTAAATACTGTTTATTATAACAACACTCTGAAACTCTTTTGGGGATATGCATCTTTTACATCATCACTAATTAGACTAGTTTCACTAACCTTACATACTTGCATTTTAAAATGTTTGCATAATACTCAGCATGTTTACATGCACAATCTACACCGATTATGCTTAAGTCAACAACGTGTGTGGTCATGTAAGCAGCTTAAACGGTTTACCATTATCGGTGGTAAGGTCATGGTTTAAGTGGAAAACCCCACTGAAAGTACATGTAGACTTTTGCTCATTACCCAGGTTTCGTGTTGCGTGTAAACACCTTTACCGACTAATCCAATGTGTGCAAGTGTTGTGCGCATGGCTGTGTACGGTTTGACTTTAAAAGCAGAGTAATCAGATGATTTCAACGTTAACACGGTTTTATTGCTTAGTCTGATTTATTTATTTTTTATTTTTTTTAATACGCTGGTTTTCACCATATTAGTGTGCATGGAAAAGTAATCGCTGTAAAGAACGTTATAACCTTCAGGTCAGTGAGCGAGTCATACGACCTGATTCAGTGAAGTGAGTCTTTCTGACTGAATTCAGTCCATTGACTCTGCGGTGTTCAGTTCAGTCTGATTTAACAATTAGTTTGACTGATCCATTCAAAAATAAACCTTACCAATTGGGGAATTTGTTCGTGAATTGAATATGTTGTGCTGTCTGAATTTATGTATTTATTTATTTTTGCAGTCAGCAAGGGCAATGAACAATAGAAAGTTATGTTGTCAATGTATTGTTTTGCAATGTTAATTCTTTCTCTCTCATCATACATAGTTTACAAAGTCATAACTTGGCTGAAAAATTACTTACAATTATATAATAATTCAGCACCTTTGACTGCTCTTTCATGTAAGCAATGTTAATCTTAGGAACTGGAATGTAGAATAAAATGTTGCTTGTGGACTAGATAACTCAGTTTGTTAACTCATGCAAGATGACGCTCCATGTTTCAAAACAGATGCAGCCTGGCACCAGATTATGTAATCTGATGCAATTCTCGTGGAAACTGCCTTTTATTGGGTTTCAGTACCAAGAAACAGGTGTGACAAGATGTGCTTTAACTCTTACTAGCTTTCAGGTAAAGCAGCATTGTATTGAAGCATTGTCTCAGCCTGCATGCGAATTCTTTGCTTTGAGTCTCACAGGTTTATCAAGTTTTGATTTATTTGTTCACTAGCCAATCTTTATCATTTGTTCTCAGGAGTATCACCTTTACTTTGACATAAAGTGGTATTTATAGAGAAACTGGACTCCCTTTATGTATGTTGTTGTGTGAACAACCAGTGCAGATATCGCAACAGAAAAGTGCGTAGTATCGAAATAGAGGTTGACCGATAGGGGATTTTGCGATACGATAACTAAGGTGGTGGGAAAGGCCGATATCCGATTAATCAGCCTATAGTTTTTAAAATCTATTTATAGAATGTAAAAAAAAAAGTCTTATTCTTTACTTACTATGATGGGCACAGACAAAGTGTCTGGGAATAAAATCCCAGATGCAGTTTATTACAGACAAAATTCAGATTTGGTGCATAATGGACTTAAGTATAAACAAGCCCGAAACACACCGGGGACTCTTGTTTTGAAATGATGAAAAAACTATCGGCAAATATCGGAATTGATTTTTGCCGATAACGATAGTTCCAAAAAGCAAGTATCGGCACCGATTAATCGGCAAAACCGATATATCGGTCTACCTCTAGTTCGAAATGGTCACGTTATAACGATTGCACATACTCTATATCAACACCTGTTTAATATTCAGCACCTTGGCCACCGTAATGAACCGCTTGAACGCCGGTATGCAGAGGTTTGCCAATAAGAACATATATTTACATAAAGAAGTCTTAAAGGTACAGTAGGGTTATTCCAAAATGTTAAATCAACTAGGTTTCAGAAACTTCCCTGGCTGAAATTTTGAAAGATAAACAAATGATGATGAAAGCCAAAATATGAAATGCCATGGATATACACCAATCAGCCACAACATTAAAAGTACCTGCCTAATAATGTGTAGGTCCCCCTTGTGCTGCCAAAACAGCGCCAACCCGCATCTCAGAATAGCATTCTGAGATTATATTCTTCTCATCACAGTTGTACAGAGTGGTTATCTGAGTTACTGTAGACTTTGTCAGTTCAAACCAGTCTGACCATTCTCTGTTGACCTCTCTCATCCACAAGGTGTTTCCATCCACAGAACTGCCGCTCACTGGATGTTTTTTGTTTTTGGCACCATTCGGAGTAAATTCTAGAGACTGTTGTGTGTGAAAATCCCAGAAATACTCAAACCAGCCCATCTGGCTCCAACAATCATCCATGCAATTATCTAATCAGCCAATCGTGTGGCTGCAGTGCATAAAATCATGCAGATATGGGTCAGGAGCTTCAGATAATGTTCACATCAACCATCAGAATGGGGAAAAAATGTGATCTCAGTGATTTGGACCATGGCATGATTGGATTTTATTTTTACACATAGATTGGTAGATCTATTACTAAAATCAGTTGACTTCAGCACCGCTTCTTGCATTATATGCCAAAAATGTTGTCCAAAATGGGAAAAAACACTTTTTTTGAGTTGTTTTTTCCAAAGAAATATAAAAGATATCTTAATATCCTTTTAAATTGTGGCTTAGAACAAACTTTCCTTTTGGTATCGTCATAATTAAGGCCCTATATGGCTAAATCCCAAAGATACGGGGCTCTCAATGTGGCTCCAATGCTAAATTGTTAAATTTTACCCATTTTGAGTGGTCAAAAACCAAATATGGGTCACATGGTATGAAGCTAGTTTTTCTTGTCCAACAAAAGAAAGGTCTGAAGTACAAGTAATGTTGAAACAAGAAATGTACCTTTATTCACATTAAAACAGTGATGTCCTATTTAGAGAGTCCAAAAATATGCTATTGTTCAGAATAAGCATTTTGGTAGCTGTCCAGTTAGTGTAACACCTACATCTAGAAATGCACATCTGCAAAACTTACCGGTAAATAAATGATCAAAAACAAAATTTTGAGCAGGGGACCTCTGGTTGAGTTGGCACGGGATGACCCAGTGACAAAACAAGTGTCAGTGAGTGTGTAAAATGTTCATGAAAAACAACATTATGACTATCGTGTGCAAGAGGCTGTGATTAACATTCTAAGTGCACTTTAGGGAAATAATAAAATGCCATAAAAGTGTAGAATATTGCTCAATTTTATATAAAAAAATGCTTTGTTTTCTCTCTTGCTACTACCACTGTTCCCAAGACACTTTGAAGTCAATTATGCTATTTAGATCACAACTTTATTTTTGTTGTAGGTAATATGTTGTCATTTGTTATGTGCTAATGAGCAGGTTTTAATTGGATGTGTTCGGCACACAGAATGCAGGTAACATGTTTACACTATCAGGCCTCACACTGTTTTTTTGCCTTGCAGCACGTGCCAACGTGCCCATATGCATCAGAAAGTTTGTCACCCTGGCATCCATCAATGGGGTTTTAATGGGCACATTGTCGGGGCAACACAGGCAGTGTGCCAGCGTGAAGGTGAAATGACCTTATAATAGCTGAGCGTGTATGACTGCTGCTAAACCAGCTTTAACCTGTTTGAGATGGTTAGCTGGTCTCCCAGCCTGGCCAAGCAGATTTGGCTAGCCTGTTTAATGGTTTTAGAGGGGTTTTTGGCATTTGTCAACCAGTTAAGCAAAGAGACTAGCCCGCCGACCAGCTAAATGCCAGCTTGGCCAGGTTGGAAGACTAGCTTAAACCAGCTAAGTCCCGCAAACCAGCTTTGGCTGGTTTCAGGCTGTTTTAGTTTTTACACAGAGGTGACGCTATGAGTTCAAAACAAAAACCCAAAACCGTAAAATTAACACTCCTATGAAATTGATGATATACGCACACTTGTGAGTCAAATTCGACATTAATGCAGCAAGTTCGGCAACTGTAAACGGCAGGAAACCCACTTGGTTCTGTTTGGTGATGGAAGGTTGATCCGCTGCTGAAGAAGATGTGCAGGTGGCGAAGTGGAATGCTAAAACAGTTAAGAGAGATCTATTACTTCTCATGCGTCCTTTCAGGCTTGAAGAGATGTTAATTCAGCAGCTCGTCTCCTGGGACTGTTATCTGCTGCACTGATGTCGTGACTCACAAACAGAGCTGCTGGCGTACATAATTGTAATGCCACCGTTGCCTTTGGCTCACTGGATGATTTTAGATATTAATGCATATTTTATTTCTGTAAAGCTGCATTTAAGTAATACGTTTAGCAAAAAGCACCTCTCAAACAAAGTTGACTTGACTGTTGTTCCAAACCTGCATTGATTTCTTTCATCCGTAGAACACTAAAGATGTTGGACAGAATGTTAGCCTCCGTCATCACCATTCACTTTCATTACATGAAAACCAAATATGTGAAAAAAGCTGTTTTGCATGCAACAAAAGTGGATAGTGATACGTACTGCAAAGCTTCAAGAAGGACAAAAATGCCCCTTAAAAAGAATACCTGAAAATCTTGCCCTCAGCTGTGGCTAAATTGAATGAGTTTTTAAACGTGTTGCGATCGGTCACGTTAGGCCTGTCACAATTATTAAATAATCGTCTGATCGTAGTTATTTTATCTATTGTTTGATCTTACTGTGCACTTCAAATTCCAATCACATATTAATGCCCAAATAAGGGAATTTTAAATTAAAGTGTGTCATTCAGTTGAACTCTGAGCGTCACTATGCCGCGCCGCAGATGTCAACCAGAGCAGCTCCTGTCCGGAAGAGTGCGTGAACTGCGCCTCAAACTTTCTGTGCGCGCCATCAGCAGAGGCTCACGCAAAACTCCCGTGAAAATATAAACGAACAAATAGAAACTTAGAGAGTGAATGTAAAGCTCTCCGCCTTTAAACATGTAATGGCAAATGTACTTGGTTGTGGGTTCATAAACACAGTGTTAATGACCCCCAGTGGCACAGAAGAGGACGCATGCTTACTCATTTTCTGTGGAGTGATAAAATGATAAAATGAATTCTCAAAGGTTTCGCTTCATGAGAAATAAGGGCTTGTGGGTTTAATCAAAGAGCATTAAAATAGGACAGAAATTATGCAGTTTACCATTACATAAAATAATAATATAATATAATAAAAAAAATATTAAAACAAATTATATATTCATTTTTTTATTATAAAAACTTTATATAAAATAAATGAGTTCCAAAAACAATAGCATTAATGTAAAATGTACCAAAACTAAAGTTAACCAAAAAAGAGACATATCTAGTGTTTAGAAATATTTTAATATTTAAAAAAAAAATTCATGTCATTCATAAGTTTTTAAAGCCTTAATGAAACCATACCTCCCTATTTTAATTATTTGATTTATATGTTTGAAGTTAAATGATATGTGTAAATGTATGAAGCACACATGCCCTAATAGAGACAACTATTTGTTTGACAATTAATCATCATCCAAATTTTATAATTGTGACAGCCCTAGTAATGTTTCACCAGTGGAGTTTGGCATCAGTGACATCAAACCTGGTGCATCACATCCAAAACACCATTTTTGAATTGCGCACAAGCGTGAATGAGATTTAGAGTTTCACTCTAAGGCTATTTCAGGCAGACTGTCCGCACTATTAATTGCAAGCGATCAAATCAGATTTGCGCGTTCAGACATAACCAACCTATCTGCATGGTTTGCTTTGGTAACGACGTAGGCGTACCCATGTGACAATGCTTTCAAAACAGATGCGGGAAAAATGGAGGTGCATCATCTCGCTCTCCAAATAAGCGCCTGTTCAGTCGTGGTGCAGAACTCCTCCGTCGCACAAGAAAAACTCAGCGATGGAGGAGACTGGCAAATATTCTGATGTTCAGTGCTGCAGTCACAGCCGGCTTATGAATACTTCCGGCATTTCTGGCACCGATTTTTTTTTGACGTCATCATTGTGTGTCGCATTAAGAGTAACGCAAAAGACCATTTGAAATCTGATTTGAGCAGTCGGAGCGTCCGGACTGAGACGCATCTGAAAAAATCAGATTTAAATCGCATTTGAAACCACCTCCCAATGTGGTTTGAATCAGATTCTGAAAAATCAGATTTCATGTGGTTTTTTGCTGTCCAGACTATCAAAACTCATCTGGATACAATCTGGATATGCAAAAAATCAGATTTTTAGTGGCAGTCTGAACATAGCCTAAGTTATCAATAAATAGCGACTTAAATTAAGTCTGTTCATCACACAGAAGATTTTGTAAATGCGTTTTTAATTGGGCTGCTCAAACAAGTCAAGTCATTTATATTTTAATAGCGCTTTTCACTGGTAAATCAGCTATGCATCAATGTATCAGCTGCTGATATTTATTGGACAATTATTTACCCAATTAAAACCATCGGCATACTGATTTAAGCATGAAAACGCAGATAGAAAAAAACGATGAATGATTTATAATTTATTAGTAACACACTTTGTAAAAACTCTGAATTTAAATGCACAATCCATGATGATAATAGCCACCATATGTTGAAGGGTTGGCATTCCGAAGAGCATGTAATATTAAATTTGTATTCTTTCTCATTCTTACGTTAATGCGGAAAAAACACCATAAACGGATGCGATAGTTGTGAAAATGGTACTTCCCAATAGACTGCATGGTGAGGGAAACCATTCAAAACGCTTTGAAACCTGCAGACTTCAGAATTATATCCATTGATGCTGCATGATTGATTGAATTAAGATTGAAATCGCAGCGATTACTAAACCTCTAAAGGCTGCGTTGATGCATTTGTTAGTTTTTCTTTTTATCTTCTTATTATCTTTCATTGTGTTTCCCTTAAACATTTTGACCTGGCTCGTGTTCAACAGATCCAATGCATGTTTCATTGAAATTATTTATTGTTAGAACAGTGAAAATGCTTTAGTAACTCTTTGTACATTTTTAAAGCATAATTCCAAAGTAAAGTGGCAAAATATTGGAATCGGCCTGTTTTTTTTTTTTTTTTTTTTTTTTTGTTAAAATCTGTATTGGTATCGGCCAAAAAATGTCGCATCCCTACTTTTCACAACACACCATTTCAAAGCAGCTATACAGATGATTTTGCTTTACAGAAAACGATGCTGTAATGTCTTAAAGTCCTCATTGTGCGGTTTAAATAAATAATGCAGAATAACAAACAGATTGCAGTTCCGTTTTGGCACTAGTGGTGCAGATATGGCACCCTTCACTTTTAAAGAAACTTTCTGAATGTCACTGTTCCTGAGATAAACTTCCTCTTTGTCATGTGTTAGACAGCTGTGTCTTTGTCAGACTGATTGTGAAAGTAACCCACTGGAAAAGCATTGATGCAGTGTTTGTGAAGTTGTGTATATGTGTGCCAGTAATTCTTGTGTTAAATAGTTTGAGCATGTGGTCTTAACTGTCTTTGGCCACTTGTTCAAGAATTTCACACACTATTGCACTTGTGTATATGGTTGTGACAATAAAAGTGATTTGATTTGGTATCTACTATGTTACGCTGTGTGACTTCACGAGCTACACCACCCTGTGTTTACTTCCTCAAAACATTGTTTTCACTATAAAATAGAGGTGGGAAAATAACAACTACATAAAAATGTGTAGCATATTAAGAAAAACATTTTGTTAACTAGTCTACAGGATAATGCAAAAGCAAAATTAACAGTAATTCTGGTGAAATCTTCAGTGGAAAAGAAGCCAGCTCTCTTTGCGCCATTTTTATTTTTTTATTTTTTTGCTTTCTCAAATTGTAGTTGCACATGAATTCAGTTCTCCCTTTTTTCACTTTTGTTGTAATGTGACATCAGTCTACTCACTTGTTTTTTGGAACCCATAAACGCATGAATGTTCACATTTTGACGTCAAATACATTGAATAACCCAAAAATGTTTTCTTACGTTGTCCAGATATTTTGCGCTCAAGGACGTTCTTCTCTCTCACAGGGTTCCATTTGATTCCACGGGTGTCCAGTATCGTTCCGGAGAGCTGTTTGCTCATCGTGGTGGGCCTGTTGATTGGCGGTCTTATGAAGTTGGTGGGTGATGTCCCAATAGTGCTGAAATCCGAGATCTTTTTCTTCTATCTCTTGCCTCCCATCATCCTGGACGCCGGCTACTTCCTGCCCATACGGCCGTTCACGGAGAACCTGGGCACCATCCTCATGTTCGCAGTGGTGGGAACGCTGTGGAACGCCTTTTTCATTGGTGGTCTTCTGTACGGGGTGTGCCAGCTTGAGGGCGTTCACCTGGTGCAAGTGGACCTCCTGTCTTGCCTGCTGTTTGGGTCCATCGTCTCAGCTGTCGACCCGGTGGCCGTTCTGGCAGTGTTTGAAGAGATCCACATCAACGAATTGCTCCACATTCTGGTGTTTGGAGAGTCACTACTCAATGACGCAGTCACTGTGGTGAGTACATGAAGTCGAACGAAAACAAACGTGCGAAAGTTTGTAACCATACCAACATTTTAGTAGTCGATAACGATACAGTGTTATGATTCGCTATAGCAACTTTCAGTGCCTTAACGAAAACTAAAATGCTACTGAACACACTGTTTTATTTATACATTTACACATTTGTACCAATAATTAAATTAATGAAACAATGTTTTTCCAAATGCACGTTTACCGTGATTTGTCTCATTTAACAATGTCTCTGACAAATGTGTCATAAAGCTGAATATTTCTCTTTATTGCTGAATCGCTGTACAGTTAGACAGAGTGAAAAAGAAATGTAGCACAAGTTAAAAAGGTGTAACAATGAATTAAAGGTGTGTGTATATAAATATGCCACCATTCCTGTTACGGTACATGAAGTATAGTCTGTCAAACTTAACGTGGATCGACAGAAACCATTTTGAAAAATAAATATCGCCAATCGTGTTGTAATAGACCAGTCACACTGTTAAAATGTTTAAAATGTTTATTGGTATAGGCCTCAAATTTTTTCTAATTGGTGCATCACTAAATAAAATAGAATGGAAAATTCCATTAAAACACTGGTGGCCAAAAGTTTGGAATAATGTACAGATTTTGCTGTTTCAGAAGGAAATTGGTACTTTAATTCACCAAAGTGGCATTCAACTGATCACAAAGTATAGTCAGGACATTACTGATGTAAAAAAACAGCATCATCACTATTTGAAAGTCATTTTTGATCAAATCTAGACAGGCCCCATTTCCAGAGTAATCATGCTAAATTGCTAATTTGGTACTAGAAAATCACTTGCCATAATGGCAGGTCAAACGCTAACACAATCAAACACAGCTGAAAGCTATTTGGTTCATTAAATGAAGCTTAACATTGTCTTTGTGTTTGTTTTTGAGTTGCCACAGTATGCAATAGACTGGCATGTCTTAAGGTCAATATTAGGTCAAAAATGGCAAAAAAGAAACAGCTTTCTCTAGAAACTCATCAGTCAATCATTGTTTTGAGGAATGAAGGCTATACAATGCTTGAAATTGCCAAAAAACTGAAGATTTCATACAAAGGTGTACACTACAGTCTTCAAAGACAAAGAACAACTGTCTCTAACAAGGACAGAAAGAGATGTGGAAGACCAGATGTACAACTAAACAAGAGGATAAGTACATCAGAGTCTCTAGTTTGAGAAATAGACGCCTCACATGTCCTCAGCTGACAGCTTCATTGAATTCTACCCGCTCAACACCAGTTTCATGTACAACAGTAAAGAGAAAACTCAGGGGTGCAGGCTTTATGGGAAGATAGGGGATGCCATTTGGGGACTAGCTCACCACAGATGTCCAATTAGAGACAATAAGAATGCAGCTTGATGGTTTTTTTAACCCTTTATCACCAGCACCATAAAATCCACAGAGTGCATGTGTGTCCATAATCAATCCATAAGAATATCCCTATCATTCTAGTATCATCGTATACCATTCTAGTTGGTAACAACATGAAATATCCTTTGTGAAATTGGAATAAACCAATGTTAAGTACTATATGCATTAACTGAGAAGTGACCAATAAATCCTCCAATGACTAACATATACTATACGTACATACACAATGTACTGAGCCCCAAATGCCTACAAAATAGATAGTTCTTTAAGCTGTGCATACAGTATAAACAGGCATAAAATGAGCAGGCAGTTCTTCTCCCATTCACACTAACGCAAACAACAGTGAACAAAACAGCCATTTAAAACAAGCTTATCTTTGTATAAATTGCAAGAGGGCAAGAGTTTGTATTAGGCTGGCATAGGTCCCCGACTGTGGTTTAGTCCCAGTCCATCCTTGCTCGAATTATTTAGTGCCAAATCCTAAAGACTTCTGAGTGATCGAGGATGTACATTATTAAAAAAGTGCAACAAAAAAGGAGTGTTATCATTGTAACTAAAATCTGCATTATGATAAAATAGTAGTTGTTGGATGTCAAATTTAGGTTTAAAATGTACCGTATTTAATTTAAATTCTACAGAAATACAATTAAATTATATTTTTATAAGAACAGTAACTAATGAAATCATAAGACACAAAAATGGCTCTATTTTTAAGATTTATGCATTTTATTTTATTTTATTTATTTTTTATTTAAATTGTCCTGCTGCTTCCAAACTGTAGATAAACTATTTTTAATGTGAAAATGTATTTTGTAAATAATTTTCAATAAAATATAGGTACTTAAATTTAAAAAAGATTAAAAAGTTAATTGGGTAAATTGTCTGGATCTTGTTTGTACCGTCCTAACTTCCCTCCTCCTGTTTTCAAAGGAATGTTAATTTAGTAAAAACGTTCTGTTTTGATAGACTGTTGAACTCTGATGCACGGTTCTTGGTCTTCTCTCTGTAGGTTCTCTATCATCTGTTCGAGGAGTTCAGAAGTGTGCCTTCCATCACTTTCATTGATGGGTTACTGGGAATCGCATGTTTCCTGGTCGTGTCGTTGGGCGGTATCATTGTGGGCGCCATCTACGGCATTCTGGCAGCATTCACGTCACGGTTCACCTCGCACACGCGCGTCATCGAGCCTCTGTTCGTCTTCGTCTACAGCTACATGGCGTACCTGTCAGCAGAGGTGTTCCACCTGTCTGGTATCATGGCGTAAGTTACACAACTTCCTGTATCACTCTATCGATGTTTAAATGTGTGAAAATTAATGCTGTTTACTTCATATTTTTACGTGCACATTAAATATCGCGGTATACCGTATTACCGGCAAATGCCTATTTGGGACAATTTTGAACTCGCACAACTCTTATTAAATTTTGATAAAAGACTACAAAGAGAGACATTTTGGTAACACTTTACAATAAGGTTCCATTCGTTAACTTTTGTTAATGCATTTTGGTATCACGAACAAACAATTAACAGCATTTATTCATCTTTGTTAATGTAAGTTAATAAAAATGCTATTGTTCATTGTTTGTTCATTGTTAGTTCATGATGCATTAACTAATGTTAACAATACTTTTGATTTTAAAAATGCATTAGTATATGTTGAAATTAATATTAAGATTAATAAATGCTGTAAAAGTATTGTTTATTGTTAGTTCATGTTAACTAATATTGTTAAAGGGATAGTTCACCCAAAAATTTAAATTCTCCCATCATTTACTCACCCTCATGCCATCCCAGATGTGTATGACTTTCTTTCTTCAGCAGAACACAAACAAAGATTTTCAGAAGAATATTTCAGCTCTGTTGGCCCATACAGTGCAAGTGAATGGTGACCAGAACTTTGAAGGTCTATATATCACATAAAGTAATCCATACGACTCCAGTGGTTTAATCACTGTCTTCTAAAGCGATCCAATCCGTTTTGGGTGAGAACAAACCAAAATGTAACTCCTTTATCACTATAAATCTTGACAGCAGAAAAAGAGTCATACACATCTGGGATGGCATGAGGATGAATATATAAGAGAATTTTTATTTTTGGCTGAACTATCCCTTTAACTAATGTTAACAACTGGAAACTTATTATAAAGTGTTATCGGCATTTAGTATTTGGAATGACATGTATATTCACAATTAGACTATGAACATATATTAACCCTCTTATTGTCCTTAGAAACTTCACTCTTCTTATGTCCTTCGGGTCATTTTTGACCCATATTGCAAACCATTCAAAATGCATAAATGCTTAAATTTAGCCCCATTGTACCCTATGATATAAAATCATGTTAGTAAACATTTTTACTAGCATTTTACCTGTTCAAAACTGAAAAATACTCTGTGTGTGTGTGTGTGTGTGTGTGTGTGTGTGTGTGTGTGTGTGTGTCTGTGTGTCTGTGTGTCTGTGTGTCTGTGTGTCTGTGTGTGTGTGTGTGTGTGTGTGTTTGTGAGCTAGAGAACCATATGTGGCTAGGGGCTAAATTTGAGAAAATGTGACAGATTTTTAGGTCAAATTAGATTCACAGATGTACAGAAAACTATTAAAGCTGAATAACATCCAGAAATTCTGAAGGTAATAGGTCACATCTGGTTATTTCCGTACGGGTCAAAATTGAGGAATAATTTGTTTTAAATTGTTATATCTCTTAAACATTTTTATACAAAAATTAGTTTCATTTTGTTTGTTTCGACGGCCTTGACAGTCGCAAAGTTTGCTGCGTTCTTTCTCAAAAATGACCCTACGTCAATAGGAGGGATAAGAAAGTAAATAAGGTCGATTTTTACGTTTCGTTAATGTTTTACAGAATGCGCGTTAATCACTAGACTCGTAATCTTTTTAAGATAAAATTTTTGTGCAAGTTTCAGTTCTGCTTTACTTTGAAAAACGTTTGGTAAGGTACTCTGTGGAACTGCTGAATAATGGTTTTGTACTTCCGACTAAATGATAAAAATCAATAAACGGGCAGATGAAACCGGGGCAGTGCTGCCGTATCTCTGTTTCGAAAACATCCAGTGATTTAACAGCTTGTCTTGACAGCTCACGGACACTATAAGCGACATCTGACCTATAGCGTTGGCTGCAGCAAAAAGGGTCTCTGTGCTCATGAATCAAAAGCCTGTCAGAACTCACTCAATACTTTATCACTGAAGGGCTCTCGGTTATGACTTGGTGACAGTAAAGTCGATAATAATAAAAAAAAGTCTACAGCTCATACAGGCCTGGCCTCAGAATCAGAATGACAGTCGTATACAACAGTGTGTCTCAAGGCTCACAAAACGGTCCCGCCCATTCAGCGCAACACTGCCCTACAAAGGTAAAACGCAGTAGCTATTCCAAAACTGAAACTGACTTCAAAGTGTAACGGTAATGACATGCAGTTACACTGAAATGCAGTTTGTTAATGTTTGTGACTAATCGATTAGTCTGTATGACCATCAACCTGCACTGAGGAACACGCATTAAGAAGGTACATGTTGTCAATTACATCTCACGTTGACTTCAGTGTCAGAGCTTAGTGTAAACATTGTTGCGGAAGTTTTAGTTCTGCTTCCATTTGTAAACGCTTTTGTAAGGGACTATGTGCAATAACAAATTTTCCAACTAAATCATAGAGTCAGTAAATGGGACAAACATCTAATAGCACTGAAATTGGGCTTTGCAATGAGTATTTAAATTAATTGAGTTGTCATTCTTTTCAGCACAAACATCTCTGCTTTCTTAGTAATTTAGGCTAATTATGGATTGCGCTTTATTCACAAAACCCTGCGCTATTTGCCTGGTGAAATTAACATTGCACTACTTCTGCTCACAGAAACTGAATTTTATTGAAAAGAGACGTTAGTGTAAATTTTGTTTTGATCATGGCAACTGCAGTTCATCACATTTTTGGCTCACCGGCCACTGTGGCTTGTGGTATTCCAAAGTCACTAGCCACTCAGCATTTTCACTAGCCAAAATCCCCCACCCTACTAAAAGTAACTGGATAAAGTTCAAGTCAGAGGAGACTGATCTCACAGTGAAGAATCGTTTGACTTTTCTTTAGCTAAAGTCGGTGTATACTTAGTGAAACCAAAGTGGTTAGTGTTGTTGGGCGTATGGGCACGTGTGAGCTCCATTTTCCAGGTGTAATGTCCACTTGGGTGGCGGCAAAAGCAAGATGTGAAGCGAGATGTACTAATGCCTGTACAGCTGAAAACATTAATGTATTAATAGAGAAATGCCTGTTTTATAAAGTCTTCCACACAGCCAAAACCTATGCCTAACCCTAACCATTAGTGGAGTAAAAATGTAATGTTAGAGGTGAAAATGCAACGCCCGAATCGTGCTTGTCACTGATTATGTAATTGTGATTACTCCCTGGTCTCGACGTGAGATCCGAACCCTGGTCTCCCCCGCTGGTGACACGACGTGCATCCGTGTGCGCCACAGGTGAAAACAGTCATACTAGAAACGATGCAAACATATCCTATAGGAGATGACGGCAGTCCGTGTGTCGGCATAATGTCACCGTTCCTTGTGTACCGGAACTATCTGAAACATGCCGACCTCCCGTGTGATCATGTTGGTCAGAGAGAGGCAGCAAGGCTCATTGCGATCTCGTTGAACTCCGACGTGGTCTAAATGTGAGGGGGGTTAACCACAAAATACTGATGGAAAAAGCACGTGAGGGGAGAAATTGCCTCAACTTAGCACTGATTCGCTCATCACACTGTCAATCAATCAATCAATCAATCAATGTGGTAGAAAGTGGCTTTTTGAAAAATTAGAACCAAAACATGTAAAACTTTAACTGTTACACCCCTAATGTTTCCTCTAAAAATGTATTTTACATATATATCCTCGAGGCTAGAGAGATCCAGCTTTGCGGCCTCAGAGCTTTCCAAATTTGAGTAGGCCTGTTTTATACTATTGATAAAACGTAAGCAGTGAAATAGCATATAATGCAAAATGTTAGTCAACTAATCAGTACGGTCACAGGAAATGTTGCCACATAGAATTGCGCTCACACCCTTGAAAGTCTTAATGTGTGGAGAAGGAGAACAAATGACAGAAGTTGCCTCATAGCACACAAGATGAAACAATAAACCCTGATAATATTATTTGGAAGAACAACTATACTTCTACATCAGTTTGAGGCAGAGCTGATCTTTCACCGATGGCCGATTAGATCAACTCACTTGTTTGATCGCAGCTTGAACCCTGACAATGCATGCAAGAGAATCTATGAATGAGAAGATCATAATAACCGGATTTTTTTTCTCATTGTGTGAATGAATACTGGGGTGCTAAAATGTGTGTAACTGTCATAAAAATAAAGGTACAATGTAAAATCTTATCCATTTTGATTTTGGAGTAAAATAGGACCAGGGCATTTTCTTGACAGATTTTGTGAGAATCACCCATATAGCATATTTCATACACAATGGTATTTCAAAGTGCTTTATATTAGAATTACAGTTAAAAATTAAGATGCATAAAAGTACATTTTTAAATCATTTAAAAACAACAATAAAGATATATGCAGTGCATACGAACAAAACAATTATATATTATTTACATTCTTAGGAATCTGTGCATTGTGGAAGTATTTGGTCATAGAAAAGATGCGTGTAACTAAAGAGTTCACAATACCATATATTACCAGATGTTGTAGAAATGTTAGGAACAGTTTTGTTCACTTACACGAATGTTATCAGTTCTAACTTCTGTCAAATGTGGCTTTTCTGTTTCATAGAGAACATTTTTGGCCGATACCAATTTTAACAAGCAACTAACGGCCGATACCCATGTTTTGCAACTCACCTTATTTTGGTAATAATAAAAATTATGCTTTAAAAATTTACAAAAGCTTTGTTACTGTTTTAACAAGAAATAATTTTCATTAAACATGGATTGGATCTGTTGAACACTTGACCGGCCAAAATTGTAAAGAGAGCCACAGTGAGGGGCCTGGGTAGCTCAGTGGTAAAATACGCTGGCTACCACCCCTGGAGTTCGCTAGTTCGAATCCCAGGGCGTGCTGAGTGACTCCAGCCAGGTCTCCTAAGCAACCAAATTGGCCCGGTTGCTAGGGAGGGTAGCGTGACATGGTGTAACCTCCTCGTGGTCGCTATAATGTGGTTCGTTCTCGGTGGGGCGCGTAGTGAGTTGAGCGTGGTTGCCGTGGTGGATGGCGTGAAGCCTCCACACGCGCTATGTCTCCGTGGCAACACGCTCAACAAGCCACGTGATAAGATGCGTGGGTTGACGGTCTCAGACGCGGAGGCAACTGGGATTTGTCCTCCGCCACCCGGACTGAGGCGAATCACTATGCAACCACGAGGACTTAAAAGCACATTGGGAATTGGGCATTTCAAATTGGTAGAAAAGGGGAAAAATCCCCCCCCCCCAAAAAAAAGAGAGAGAGCCACATTGAAAGAAACACTGAAGATAAACCGATTAAAAAGATACTAAAATGAGATATGACAACATGACGATTGATAAGAAAAAAGGTTATTTTGTACTTTACGTGTCTGTTTTTGCAGTTGAAAACAACTGAACTCACATTGTACATGTATGTACTGTATATGATTACAAATTCATTTTATGCGTATGTTGGGCAATTCCACGGAAATGTCAACCACATCATGGAAAAAGAAAAAAGTTTGGACCAAATAACCCCCCCTTTAAATTATATTGGTATAATGGATAATGGTGTCCAGACCGCTAGAGGGCGCCGCTTGCTCACACAGCGCTGACTGAAATGCTGACTGAAGCACTGAATGCAGAGTGGGGGTGCTTCTCATTTCTGAAATTGTGAATCCTTGTTTCCTTGCTTCCTTTCCTCACTTCCTAACTCCACCCGCTTAGGAAACGAGAAAAGGATGGAAGGAAAGGAGTACAGAGGAATCAAAGCAAGACAGAATTGTAAAATGTGAAAAGTGTCCTTGCTCACTCTCGCTTCACTTCAGAGCGCATTTTTGCTCAGATGCAATACCTCGCGTGCTGTCCTTTATGTTATTGAAACTTCATTTATTAATATATTCATAATAAATCCAAATAATTCAAGATGCACTGTTGAAGTATGTGACAATCATGGCTTATTTAAATCGCAAAGATGAAACATGAATTAAAACTGTTGTGTGAGATGTGAAGGGGGAGGAGAATTTAAGCGTCAGGTACTACGACCGCATATGAAGCTAATTTGTTTCTTCGCTCAAGCGTCCTTGGGAAGCTTCCTTCGTCCTCGATCCTCACCTCCTCGCAGTGCATTTAGAGAATTGGTATGGCCTAAATGATGGCGAACTTCGATCGGTTTCCGGGTCATGGGCTCGAGGACGGAGGAGCGAGGAAACAAGTATGCACAATTTAGGAAATGAGAAGCACCTTATGGCAGCATCCCAATTCGCCTACTTGTACTATGCCCTTAAGGTGTGCACTCTTTTTGTTATGCAAAAGTGTCTACTCTTTAGTGTGCAGCAAAAAAGGGTACAGGTATAGGGACATGCTATCATGTCGTAAAATCGCGCCTTGAAACCAAAGACCCCTCATTCGCATTGTTATGTGCATCCTGTCACAGTACACTGACCTGTTAATCATGTTGTTACAGTTATCATAACCTACAAGTTCCTCATTTAATTTTTGCTATCATTCATTTTTTTAATGCTTCCTACTTAATAAAGAATGAACAGCACATTGTTGATGTTCCGCTTATGTTTGGATATAATGTTGTATGTAGTAAAGTGTAGTTAATGTAAACCAAACTCTTCTCTTTTCCTGTATTTATCCCTAATTAATGTGTGATGTTCACAATGTGTTGCAGATTAAATATAGCACAGTTAACAGTTAAAGATGTGATCCTATAATTCATCCTCGACTTAAGTGGAAATCTTGTATGATCTACTTTACTTGAGTATTATACCAAGTCGGAAAGAAAGAACACTTGAATGACATTGTGCTGAATCACTTCATTTGTTGTTGTTTTTTTTTCTTTTGCAGCATCAGATATTGTGTGTGTGTATATATATATATATATATATATATATATATATATATATATATATATATATATATATATATATATATCATAACAGTCCATTGAAAGAGAATCTGACATCCACTATATTTCAGTGATATTATAAATGACAAAAATAAAATGAAAACAGACTTGATTTGGTTAATTTTCTATTTGTGATAATCCTGTTTTTACCCGATATGTTGCTGACAATTTTTCTTAAAGTTTATTTTCGAGAAAGAAGCTCTTAAGAACACACGAGAGCATCCACTATAAGCAGTTTAAATACTGTAGATGGACATAAAAGAATGCATGATGATAAAATAAGCATAATTAATCACTTATGCCCTTTTCTGGTCAATGTAAATAAAGCCGTTGATCGTTCTCAAGTTAATGAGCCGATCAGCGTGAACAAAGTAGTTTCTCCTCACTGTGTTCAGCCAAATATATGTAACGTTTAATGTTGTTTTATGTTGTAAAAAACATGATGAAGTGAAGATGCGCATCGGTCTCACCGACATGTTTTTAGTTTTTCACATATGACAGTTGTAGTTTTGAAGCAAACGTCAACTCCTCTTCCGTCGTGCAAGGCATTGTGGGCAATATCAGCCGAAATAGTGTTCACGAATCCACACTTCGAAAATCTTCCGGAAATGGTAGACCATCTGGGAAACTTTGAGGCAGCCTTTTAAGGTTTATCAATCGTGCAAGGCCATATTGTGATTTCTATCTTAATTCAATCAATCCTGCAGCATTAATGGATATCATACCGATGTCTCAGATGTCAAAATCTGCAGGTTTCAAAGAGTTTTGGATGGTTTCCCCTCATCATGTAGCCTATAGCTACATGCCGCTTTCACAACTATCACGTCTGTAATGCTGGTTTTTCCACATTAATGTGAGAACAAGAAAGAATAAAAATTAAGACATGTTCTTGGGAGTTCTTAGGAGTATTGTGTCCATCATTATTTCTGGATTGTGCATTTGAACTCCAGAGTTTTTAAAAAGTGTGTTGATAATTAATTATAAATAACTATCGGTTTTCATATCGGCATTGGTTTTAATTTGTTCAATCATTGGCTGATGAATTTCGGCAGCCGATACATCAGTGCATCCCTACTATTTCAGTTCATTGTGATGAACTCTTTCTCTTTTCATCTCTTTCTTTTTTATTAAACGTCAGATATAGATGCTTTGCAATATCATTCCTGCCCACATAAGTTATATCCAATCAATTTCTACTACTTTGAGCACATTTGACCAAAAAGTTTGCTATTTATAGAAGTCTCCACTTCATTTCTCATAAGTGAACTCTAATTCAGGTTTGAGCACCTATGAAGTTAAAAGTGTTTTCTTTCTCCAGTTTGATCGCATGTGGTGCTGTCATGCGTCCGTATGTGGAGGCCAACATCTCACATAAGTCCCACACCACCATCAAGTACTTCCTGAAGATGTGGAGCAGCGTGAGCGACACGCTCATCTTCATATTCCTGGGTGTGTCGACGGTGGCCGGGGAGCACCAGTGGAATTGGACTTTTGTCGTCATGACCGTCATTCTTTGCTTAGTCTCCCGTGTTCTGGGTAAGTGAAGAGCTGCGTGGAAAGATGACGTGTGACATTTAACATGATTTGACTCATAATTATTCACTAGATTATTAAAGGAATATTTTACTCATCATTTTTTCATCCTCATGCGGTTTTACACTCTATTGGTATCTGGAAATGTAACTATTTATATTTTTGGAATTGTTATTATTATTGTTATTATTACTACTGAATTAGCTACATTAATAACTTTTTAAATTCTGCCGTAATAAATTTGAATTCTGCAGAAATTCTGTGTTCTTTAATTACAAAACAAAAGCAATATGCTTTATTCTTTAATAATAATAATTAGGATTCCTCCAGTAGGAGGAAACCTATTGTTTTTGTTAGTATTCTTCTTCTTATTATTATTATTCCTGTAGCTCTAAATTGCCCAGTAACTCAAGATCTTCTTGGTAAAAAGTTTTGAAATTGGGCACATTGATACTACAGGCCACGAGTAACTATCACACCAAAAATGGCAAACGTGAGCCTATAGGTGGCGCTACAGGCCACACCCCAATTTGTCCATTTTCAAAGTGATGCCATTTCAACTCCATAAGTCCAACATTTCTGAAACCTGGCATATATGCCTCATTTCTCATGATGAACAAAAAAGCCTCTAGAACCCATAAAGTCCGCCATGATGAATTTTCCTGTACAATACAAATTTGTCCAAAACTACAAAAATCTACTCCTCCTGAACCATAGCTCCAATTGACTTGAAACTCGGTATGTATGTGTAGGATACATGTCTTTCAATTTGATATTTAGCAAAAATGAATACAATACAAAATGTCTGAAAGGTGCGCATTTATGTAAATGTCCACACTGTCTCAATATCCATATGTCCAAAAAATCTAATGCCATTTTGACTAATATTTTTTCCAACCTAACAGGCTTCAAGATGACATCACTCTGAAGTACTGTGCAAAATTTTACCTTGATATGTCAAAAGATGACAGAATTACAGTTTACTATTATTTATCGCTAATGCTAAAATAATGCTTTACAAATCCGCTAGTCATAAAACCGATACTTTGATTCAATCACCAGTTCATATGAAGACTCTTGCAATGTTTAATAACAAATTAATGAAATGTTGTGTACATGTGTGAAGTACATGTCTCTACCATGTCAATGTTTACATAATTTGCAGTTTTGAGGAGGAATCCGCATTGCTGCTTGCAGCTTTATTTATTAATATAATTACTACTAGTATTTTGGGAATATAATAATAATAATAATAATAATGTCAATAATCACAATGAAAATATTGTAATTGTATTATTATTATTATAGTGAATAAAAATACAATTATTTGTTAGTTCATGATCATAGTGCATTAACTATTGTTTACATATACAACTTTTGATTTTTTAAATATATATGTTCACATTAACATTAAGATTAATAAATGCTGTAAAAGTATTGTTCATTGTTAGTTCATGTTAACTAATATAAACAAATGGTACCTTATTGTAAAGTGTTACCACAATTTCTAACCCTAATAAAACTGAGCTACATGAGAATAACTTGTTTTAACAAGCTGCATTTGAATTTAATTTAATTACTGTCCACTTAATTAATGAAGTAAATATATACATGTAATGCCCTAAATGTACGAATGGTGGCACGTATATCACTGCTTGTGTTTAGTGAAACATTTTAACTTTCCTCCAAAGGTGTCATCGGCTTGACCTTCATCATCAACAAGTTCCGTATCATGAAACTGACCACTAAGGACCAGTTTATCATAGCATACGGTGGTTTGAGAGGAGCGATCGCCTTCTCCCTGTGCTACCTCCTCGACCCTCATCTCTTTCCCAAGAAAAATATGTTCCTTACTGCCATCATCACCGTCATCTTCTTCACTGTGTTTGTGCAGGTCAGTGTCCAGCTGAATGACATCTTCCCATTTTCAGAACATCGAGAATGTCGTCATTTCTTAGTATCCACAATTAAATGATAGAAGACTAGTTCCACCCGCACTGGAATTAGTATATTGAATAATACAATTATTTATTACACAGCTCTCTGGAATATTTTATTCTTATTGGTCAATGGCGCCATCCAGAGGTCAGATATTTCTCTGTAACAACCGCACATCTGAGGATTTAGACGTATCAGACCGCTCATCCAGGTTCTGCGAGCCATCTCTTATAGTGCGATAACAACCGGCTGACTACATTATCCCTAACATAATTATGAACAATTGTTTCTTCACGTGGATAAACGGAGCAATGTTTGAAATGTGCGAAGTTAAGGCCATTGTAGTGAGCCATGATTCATTTATTTTGCGAGTGAATGCATCCAAGTGCAAGCAATTATTGAGATAAAGCGAGTAATATATTGTTTTTACATTTTTCAAAAATAACATTCATCTATTAGCATTTCTTTCTGTTTTAAAAGTTCAGCAATTATAAAATGTATTACTGAGTGCACCTTGATTTATTCTCTGTGGTTTAATTCCTTCAGACTGGTTTATTACAAAGGATAATTTATTTGGTTTTGCCGTGGTATATTATTCTGTTGCAGCAGACTCTCATGGCTCTTTGTGAGAGCTGTTGAAGCCCTGATGCGACTGTAGCTTGCTGCCGCTCTGAGATATGCATGAGCTGCTGAAAATGGCTTTGGCGAAAGTAGCCCACTTCATATTTTGTTCTGAATGATTCAAATCATAACGTGAAGCTTTCTGCTTTGTGGAAGTAGTGCTAAAAACAGAGCAGAACCCGCAGGGGATTCTGTGTACAGTACACACCTGATAGAGAGATAGCAATCTTACGATGTTTGTATTACAATACACTTTGTTTTTTTGCTGATGTGGGCATGTACAGTATTGTTTTGACTTGTTTTAGCATGTCTGAGGGGTTTAAATCAGTATAGTTTTGCTTCAGGAACCAGATATTACATTGGACATCAAGTGGTGACCCAAAACCCAAAGTTGTTTTTCGTGCAAAAATCAACCATTGAAATTTGTTAATTACCATGAAACGGATAAACCCAATAATATGCTTCATTATTTACATGACAGGCTGAATAGGGAAAGTAACTTTTTGCAGTCTAAATGTCTATTAAATTTCGATGGTGTCAAGCTCTCGACAGCCAATAAAACAGTTTGATTGGACAACAACAACAGATATAGGAAGCGTTTCCTCCTCCAGCGGGGGGCGCCAAAAGCGAGTGAAATGGTGTCGTAATCAGACCAGATTTTTAATAAGTATAACGTACCTCCCTAACCTAAAACTTCAAACAATAGTGTTCTAAAATCAAATGAGAGCAGGTGAACAAAAGAGACATCTTTACCTTAAACCAACACCTAAACCTAACCGATAGTGTCCCTAAAACAAAATGAGAAATGAAAAGCACATTTTCTAAAGCAACCATGTCATCTCATGTCTCTTCTATGACACTTTCGTCTCACATGTCAGCTAGCGTGCTTGACTGGTCTCGAACCGCGGTCTTCTCAAGTCCAACGCTCTATCATGTGAGCTACTGCGGAATCTAATAATCACATTGGAACAAGTGTGTGTTTGTAGGCCGGTCTGTAAATGTATAGTTTTTTTTAAATGATGCATTATAGTAGAAGTGTTTCGATTATTCTGACATTGTAAGTGGGTGAGTAATAGTGTGAAAAATAAGGGTTTATAAAGTAATAGTCAGCCATTGTACTCGTGATTTGTGTGAAAGTGAATAAAACGTTGGCGAAATGTGAAACGCGGCACGTGAAAGTCATTTTGCGAAAATGTAGTTATAGTAACGTTCATTCTATGAGACTAGGTTGGGTGTTTATGTGGTTGAATGACATATACATTGGCCCTAAGAACACTTAAGTCACACTTAAAAATGTGTGATGTATAAATTCCATTGCTTTAGATGGCTCTTTCCATCAAAAGGGCCTGAAACTCTTAAAGGGTCATTGACAAATAAGGTGATCAAATTGAGAAATCTTTTAACTACCATCCCTGGAGTTGCGAGTTCGAATCCAGGGTGTGCCGAGTGACTCCAGCCAGGTCTCCTAAGCAACCAAATTGGCCCGGTTGCTAGGGAGGGTAGAGTCACATGAGGTAACCTCCTCGTGGTCGCTATAATGTAGTTCTTGCTCTCGGTGGGGCGCGTGGTGAGTTGTACGTGGTTGCCGCAGAGAATAGCGTGAAGCCTCCATATGTGCTACGTCTCCGCGGTAACGCGCTCAACAAGCCACGTGATAAGATGCGCGGATTGACCGTCTCGGACACGGAGGAAACTGAGATTCGTCCTCCGCCACCCGGATTGAGGCGAGTCACTACGCCACCACGAGGACTTAGAGCGCATTGGGAATTGGACATTCCAAATTGGGGAGAAAAAAATAACTAGTTTAAAACACAAAGTTCAAGTTTGCAGAAATGTAATATCTGTGTGCATGTTTGTTTCCTAATTAAAAATAAATAATAATAATAATAAAAAAACTTGTATAGCATTTTCTACAAAAAAAATGACTTTAAATGTGGTCTAACCATCAAGTAATAAGTATTAAAATACTTTCCTTGCCCTTTAAATACATGTGTACACAACTGAATCATTAATAAAAAAATGTAAAAAAAAGTTTTCAAACATTTTTCAAGGTACAATTTTATTTTTATTATTTATTATATATTTTTTCCTACAAATATCATGAATTTTTGAGTCACAAATAATAAGACAATTTCTTAGGGATATTCTAGTTGACCTGAACATAAAAATGTCAAAATATCTTAATTATTTTTAAAACTTCACACACTTTCATGAGGGTCTAAATGGGTCCTCTCTGTTTTGTTTTGGCAACCTACATGTTGGTTACACCACCTGACTTTGATTTGGTGGACAAACGTTTTTCAAATATTAATATTTTAAAACAAATTGTTTCACTACCTATTTAAGAAATAATAATAACATATTATTCTGCACTACTCATGCCAACATTTAATTTCATTTTATTTCTACTTTTTTCAAGAATTTCAGATTTGAATCCGGCTTTAATTTGTGCTGTTGTCTCTCAACGGTTACACCACGTGTCATTTTGTACTTTTAGCCCCAGAAAAAAAACATGAAAATGAATTTGAACTCAGTAATTGAAAACATGTTTATCATTGTACAGATGTATTCAAGTCATTGTTTTGTGTGAACTTGTATATTTTAATATATCCGGACAAAAAAAATAAGCATTACATAATTGACCGGAAAGTCAGTAGAATGAGGTGTGTTAAGCTTTAGAAAATGTTGACTCAATATTATATGAGTTTAAAACCCTGACTTGTGTATAATTTAACAAAATCAAAGACATTATAAAATTAAAGGAGCAATATGTAACATTGGCATCAAGCGTTTAAAATGGGTCCAAATTCAAAATATTGGAGAGAGTGGTCTCCCCGCCCCCTCCTCCCCAGACTCAAAGCACACGCGGGTTGCCAGGTTGAGGACACGCAACAGGAACGAGCAAACTGACAATGGTAAGCGACGAGCCTTACACTGTAAGTTGATCAGATAATGCATATAATGTTTGCAATGTTTTTATTGTTTGCAAATTATAAACTAGCTCACGTGGATTTTTTATAACTCTGTCAATGTTAGCTAGATGTATTGCTGGCTTCCATGGCTGCAGCGTGCTGTGTTTGACCACTAACTTGTTTCAAATCTGGCAACCTGGGGTGTTGAAATACTATTGGGAAACGGGCAGTGGGCGGGATTATACAGGCCATAACACAAACAGAAATTCCAGCCCGGAACAGACATTTCAAAGTAGAATATACTGGCTGTTGCATTGTTTTTGGAGAAGCCAGTATTTCAACTTAGCATGTTTCCTAAATCTCTGATAACATATTATGTAATATATATAAATATATTACATATTGCTCCTTTAAATGAAATGCATCTGAAGCATGTACTGTGTGCTGGTAGCTCGCTAGGTTTTATAACGGAGACATAAAGTGTGGCTAAAGTGTCCAGATACTTTCTAAGGCTGCTGTATTTTGGTGTAGATCTGGTTTTAGTGGTCTCGCTGCACAGAGTTTGTGTAATTCACAGGAAGTGGCAGGTGCAGACAGTTTTGCGATGTCAGTGGTGATCGTGCATTTGTGATCGCTGCCTCCAGATCTGTGAGCTGTTGCAGCATCTGAAATGTAAAAGATGCTGCATTGCATTGCCACAGTCCAAACCGTCTGTCTTTGCTCAGCATAGGATGAAAAATCATGTTATTGACGAGTGACGACACACTATAAATTACAGCTCTCTCCTCAGGGACAACAGCTGCCGTTTTACTGTGAATAAACATGATTGCTTTCGGAGTCATGACCTGAAATGCTTTTAGTGGTCTGGTGGTTTTGGTCTGGTGCTGCGTCAATGGCTGATTTAGTCATCTGACCTCATGTTAAAGGGATAGTTCATGCAAAAATCATCATTTTCTCACCTTCATGGCATTCCAGATGTGTTTGACTTTATTTCTTCTGCAGTACACAAATAAATAATTTTTTCTGTTGGTCCATACAATGCAAGTGAATGGTGACTAGAACTTTGAAGCTCAAAAAAGCACATAAAGGCAGCATGAAAGTAATCCATATGACTCCAGTAGTTTAATCCATGTCTTCTGAAGTGATATGATAGGTGTGGGTGAGAAACAGATCAATATTTAAGTCCTTTTTCAGTATAAACCCTGACCAGTAGGTGGTGGAATGTGAAAGTGAAAGTGTAGATTGTCAGTCAAAAAGGACTTAAATATTGATCTGTTTCTCACCCACACCTATCTTATCATGTGTAACATGGATTAAACCACTGGAATCGTATGGATTACTTTTATGCTCCCTTTATACGCTTTTTGGACCTTCAAAGTTCTGGTCACCATTCACTTGCATTGTAAAGATCAACAGAGCTGATATATATTATTTTAAAAATCTTCGTTTGTGTTTTGCAAAATAAAAAGTCCAACACATCTGGGATGGCATGAGGGTGAGTAAATGGTGAACTATCCTTTTAAGGCCTGTTTTACACCACATACATAAACTAATTCAATCTGAAATACTAAATAGAAGTTTTGTACATGTAAATCTGTGTGTAACTTGCATCGAGCCCGACAGGCGTCGTTTTTCAAACAATGGGTTAGTATAGTAGTTTACTTATGTTGCTTGCAAAAGATTGTGTTGATAAAAAGTTTTATAGTGCTTTTTCACTGTATTTCACCAAATTTCACAGTTTTTTGTTTCATTTAGTGTTCTACATGCAGCAAAAATAGGCTCAACGCCGATACTTGTCACGTTTCTTACGCTCAAAGTATGAAAACTATAACCTGCACTGAAAACACTGTTGTTTTGGGTACATGGCATATTTTGGCTGAATAAAGCTGTATAGTTTGCATTTAAATAGACCATCTTTGAGCAGACAAACACCTATTCTTCATCTCTCCTTGTTTTTGTTTTTTTGTTCTTTTTTTTTCCAGGGTATGACCATCAGACCTTTGGTTGACCTCCTGGCTGTCAAGAAGAAACAGGAAACAAAGCGATCTATTAATGAAGAGATTCATACACAGGTACAGACCGGTTCTACTACTCTCTCAGCGTTCTCACATCTATAGGAATATTTTATGCCATCTGACTATTTTAAAGCCTAGAATAGAGTTGTTTGTACTTGTCAGGGTTCCCACCGTCATGGAAAACCTGGAAATAGCAGGGAATTTTTATTAAAGTAGTGACTTCCAGGCTTGGAGAAGTCTTGATGGAAATCAGTCCACTCTTAAAAAGGCTTGTGGAAATCATATAATTGTTTTTTTCTTTTTTTTTTTTTTGTGAATACATAGTTTTTCTAGTTATGCTCAACTCTAAATGAAGTATGCGCAATCTATGCTAAATATTTTTTTACAAATCTTTGGAATGGTCCAATTTATCGGTCAAAAAGTGTAAAAGCCTTACTTTTGTTCTTTATAAAGCCCAGCTCGGTAATATGTATTAAAACATGAAACGGTTTGTATTTTTAGTTATTTTATTTACTTGTTTGTGTTTGGCTTTGAGTCGTTGAGTGCCATCTGCTGGCCTTGTGCAGTATGATATTTTTAAAAAGAGGGGTGTCTCAAAATATTTTAAGACCAAGTGACCTTGTGACTAATCCTGTCCATGTCCAGGTCATATTTAGCCCAAAATCAGAAGAAATAATAAAGAAATTGTATTTTGCATTTGACATTATTTTTATGACAATTTCTCCCCAATTTTTTAATATTGATGTAATTATTTACAAAGAATTATATATTTAAAACAATGATATGAAGCCTGTATTTCTCAGTTAAGCAATATAAAGGCATAAATTGCTGTTTGATTGTAAACAGTTTAAAGTTCTGAAGTTATCTGAGAGATCTGATATTTACACATCTGCATTTAAATTTTTTAATATATGCTTACATACAGTATTTCCATTTAATATCTCGCCAAGCTGAACAATTTGACCGCACACACATGCAGCCGCATCACCACAAACTGATACTTTAGAAAGACTAGGACTATCAAATGTTTTTTGTACTCACTCTCTCATTCTCTCACTCTCTCTCTCTCTCATTTTCTCTCTCTCTCTCACTCTCTCCCTCTCTCACACTCTCCCTCTCACTCTCTCTCTCACTCTCTCTCTCACTCTCTCTCATTCTCTCTCTCACTCATTCTCTCTCACTCTCTCTCTCTCTCACTCTCTCATTCTCTCTCTCATTCTCTCTCTCATTCTCTTTCTCATTCTCTCTCTCTCTCTCATTCTCTCTCTCTCATTCTCATTCTCTCTCACTCACTCTCTCTCTCTCTCATTCTCTCTCATTCTCTCTCACTCTCTCTCTCTCTCTCTCTCTCATTCTCTCACTCTCATTCTCTCACTCTCATTCTCTCTCTCTCATTCTCTCACTCTCTCTCATTCTCACTCTCTCTCTCTCTCACTCTCATTTTCTCTCTCATTCTCACTCTCTCTCATTCTCTCTCTCTCTCATTCTCTCTCACTCTCTCATTCTCTCTCTCATTTTCTCTCTCATTCTCTCTCTCTCATTCTCTCACTCTCTCTCACTCTCTCTCTCTCTCTCTCTCTCATTCTCTCTCTCACTCTCTCATTCTCACTCTCTCTCACTCTCTCTCATTCTCTCTCATTCTCTCTCTCTCACTCTCTCTCTCTCTCTCATTCTCTCTCTCACTCTCTCTCTCTCTCATTCTCTCACTCTCTCATTTTCTCTCTCATTCTCACTCTCTCTCTCTCTCTCTCATTCTCTCTCTCCCATTCTCTCTCTCACTCTCTCTCTCTCTCTCTCTCTCTCTCTCTCTCTCATTCTCTCTCATTCTCTCTCTCATTCTCTTTCTCATTCTCTCTCTCTCTCTCATTCTCTCTCTCACTCTCTCTCATTCTCTCTCTCATTCTCATTCTCTCTCACTCACTCTCTCTCTCTCTCTCTCTCACTCTCTCTCTCTCTCTCTCACTCTCTCTCTCTCTCTCTCATTCTCACTCTCTCTCTCTCTCGCTCTCTCTCTCATTCTCTCTCTCACTCTCTCTCATTCTCTCTCTCTCACTCTCTCTCTCTCGCTCTCTCTCTCTCTCATTCTCTCTCTCTCATTCTCTCTCTCTCTCTCTCTCTCTCTCTCTCTCATTCTCGTGAAGCCAGCATTTAGCTGCTGATGCTTGAGTTTAGTGTGAGCACGTGCAAGCAAACGCATTTTTACTGAACTTACGATTGTTACACATGTATAAACCTTCATAAACCCGTTAATCAGAAATGCAAATGCCGTTATGAACTACTCACCTGCAGAGTTACACCTGTTACACCTTATCTCTCTTGGCTCCATCTGACATATACAGGTATTTTCTCTGCCATCTGAATCAGTCAATTTACAACAATTTTGTAATAATATACAAAACAATAATAATATAATTATATAAAATAATAATATTAAAAATATACATAATATGAAAATATATTATCTATATTTAATATTTGTATATAATCTGTTTTCAGTATACATCTTAACTAATTATGCAGCACAGTTCTCTTTCATAATTTAATCTGTTAACATTTTCAATACATATTGTCAACTTTAAACGGCCATTTTTAAGGTAACTGACAAGTTTCGACAAAAATGAAAACAGTCATCACTTACCTTCATGCTGTTGCAAACTGACTTTCTTATTTCAGTGGATATCAAAAGGAGATATTAGGGAGTTTCGGTCACCATTCACTTACATTGAATGAAAAACAAGATGTAGTGACAGTGAATGGTGAGTGTGACTAAATGTTTTGCTTAACATTTTTTTTGTTCCATGGCAGAGAGAAACTCATACAGACTCAAGGGTGACCAGTGATGACAGAAATTTCATTTTTAAATGAACTGCCCTTTAACTACCTGTTCAAGTATTTGTTAAAGGTACAGTTGTGCTCAAAAGTTTGCATACCTTGGCAGAAATTGTGAAATTTTGGCATTGGTTTTGAAAATATGAAGCAATATGTTGACCCCTCTCCAAACATAACGCTTATGGTTGTGACCATAAAGCTCTATTTTGGTCTCGTCACTCCAAATTACAGTGTTCCAGAAGCTGTGAGGCGTGTCAAGGTGTTGTCGGGCATATTGTAACCGGGCTTTTTTGTGGCATTGGCGCAGTAAAGGCTTCTTTCTGGCAACTCGACCATGCAGCTCATTTTTGTTCAAGTATCGTCATATTGTGCTCCTTGAAACAACCACACCGTCTTTTTCCAGAGCAGCCTGTATTTCTCCTGAGGTTACCTGTGGGTTTTTCTTTGTATCCCGAACAATTCTTCTGGCAGTTGTGGCTGAAATCTTTCTTGGTCTACCTGACCTTGGCTTGGTATCAAGAGATCCCTGAATTTTCCACTTCTTAATAAGTGATTGAACAGTACTGACTGACATTTTCAAGGCTTTGGATATCTTTTTATATCCTTTTCCATCTTTATAAAGTTCCATTACCTTGTTACGCAGGTCTTTTGACAGTTCTTTTCTGCTCCCCATAGCTCAGTATCTAGCCTGCTCAGTGCATCCACGTGAGAGCTAACAAACTCATTGACTATTTATACACAGACACTAATTTCAATCTAAAAAGCCACAGGTGTGGGAAATTAACCTTTAATTGCCATTTAAACCTGTGTGTGTCACCTTGTGTGTCTGTAACAAGGCCAAACATTCAAGGGTATGTAAACTTTTGATCAGGACCATTTGGGTGATTTTCTGTTATCATTATGATTTGAAAAGGAGCCAAACAACTATGTGATAATAAATGGCTTCATATGATCACTAACCTTAAATAAAAGACAGTTTTTTTGCATGATCAGTCATATTTTCAAAATCAATGCCAAAATGTCACAACTTCTGCCAGGGTATGCAAACTTGTGAGCACAACTGTATATGTCCTTGGCCACGAAAGACCCGAGTATGTAATAATGTTTGCCAAAACACTCGTGCATTTAAGGGTTATCCTCATGTTAATGTTGTCCTTCAGAAGAGCAGAAGGCAGTTTGTTATCCAGACATGAGCTTGGATTCACTCCACATAACTCTGAACAGAATAGTTGCCCACAAATCAGAATTTATTCACCAGTCATAAAACTGAATGTTGCTATGGCAACGTTCATCTGCAAAGTGTCTCATCTCGGCAGAAATCTCCCTGTTGTCCACTTTGATTCTCAATTTTGTCGTCTTATTCAGCTGTTGCTTCTATCTGCTTCTATCTGTGTTGCACTAAAATGTTAGCTTACTTATAGATATTGTAGTTTAAATTTAATAAACAGTGTGTAAATTGTGTTGCTTTGGTGTTTTTAGTTTTTGGACCACCTGCTAACAGGCATCGAGGATGTATGTGGACATTATGGACATCATCACTGGAAGGACAAGTATGTATAGCTCAAATATCAATAAGCCATGTATAGAAGTTAAATTTGGCTTAATTGTTTGAATTCTACATAAATCAGAATGAGTTTGAAGGATTTAGAAGTGTATTCATATTTTTAGTTTTGTTTAGATTATAGTCTGGAACTTTTAACATTAATATGCTGTGCTGTTGTAGCAGAAAAACAGAAAAAAGCCTTTGGCTCAGTGTGTGCCACTCTCATGAAAGAACTCATGACAAAACTGCCGTATCGATTTAAGAAACCATGTCAGCTTTCCCTCTTGCTCTAGAGAAGCTCTGACCAAGCTCTTATCTGGACTTCCTCAGAAAAAAAAGAAAAAAGACCTCACTCTTCTGCTTTCCAGGTTGAACCGCTTCAATAAGAAGTACGTGAAGAAGTGTCTGATAGTGGGCGAGCGCTCCAAAGAACCACAGCTGATTGCCTTCTACCATAAGATGGAGATGAAGCAGGCCATCGAGCTGGTGGAGAGTGGTGGGGGTTCTAAACTTCCCTCTGCCATGCCATCCACAGTCTCCATGCAGTGAGTGCCAACCTCTACTCTGATTCTAATAGCCTTCTGTTGTCTTATATATGGGTTGTGACAGATTGCATAGAATTTATGAAATGTACAGTATACAGTATATGTGGAATTTACGGAAAGGATAAAGAACACGTGAAGTTATTGAATGGGTAAAGAACATGTAGAACTTTTAGAATGGGTAATGAATGTGTGGAACTGATGGAATGGCTATAGCATTTCTGGAAATTATTGAAGGGGTGTAGAATGTGTGGGCCTTACAGAATGGTATATAGAACGTGTGAAACTTACAGAATGGTTAAAAAATGTGTGAAACTTATGGGTATAGAACATGTGGAACTTAAAGAAATGGGTATACACAAACAAATTGTTTTTGTTTTTGAAATGGGGATCTTATGGAATAGGTATAGAACATGTGGAATTTATGGAATGGGTGTAGAATGTGTGGATCTTAAGGAATAGGTATAGAATGTGTGGAAGTTATGGAATGTGTATAGAACATGTGGAACATACCGAAATGGGTATACATGTGAACCTTACAGAATGGGTGTAGAATGTGTGGATCTTAAGGAAAAGGTATAGAACGTGTGGAACTTATGGAATGGGTATAGAACGTGTGAAACTTATGGAATGGGTATAGAACGTGTGAAACTTATGGAATGGGTATAGAATGTGTGAAACTTACAGAAATGGGTGTAGAATGTGTGGATCTTAAGGAATAGGTATAGAACATGTGGAACTTACAGAAATGGGTATAGAACGTGTAAAACTTATGGGTATAGAACATGGGGAACTAATGGAATGGGTATAAAATGTGTGACACTTTTGGAATTCGTGGACCTTATGGAATGGGTATAGAATGTGTTGAATTTATAGGATGGGTATAGATGTGTGGACTTAGAGAATTGGTATAGAACATGTGGACCTTACAGAATAAGTATAGAATGTTTGGAATTAATGGTATGGGTATAGAATGTGTAGACCTTATGGAATGGGTATAGAATATTTGGAACTTATAGAATGGGTATAGAATGTGTGAAACTTATATAATGGGTGGAGAATGTGTGAAACTTATAGAATAGATATAGAATGTGTGGACCTCACGGAATGGTATAAAATGTGTGGAAATTATAGAATGGGTATAGAACATGTGGAACTTATGAAATGGGTACAGAATGTGTGGAACTTACGGAAAGGGTATAGAATGTGTGGAAATTACGTAATGGGTATAGAACGTGTGGAAGGTACCGAATGGGTTTAGTACATGTGGAACTTATAGAATTGGTATAGAATGTGTGAACCTTGTAGAATGGGAATAGAACTTGTGGGCCTTGTAGAATGGGTATAGAGCTTGTGGACCTTACAAATAGGTATAGAACGTGTAGAGCTAACAGAATGGGTGTAGAATTATAGACCTTATGGAATGATATAGAACTTGTGCAGCTTATGGAATGGTTATAGAATGTGTGGAACTTATAAAATAGGTATAGAGAGTGTGGACCTCACGGAATGGTATAAAATGTGTGGAACTTATGGAATACAAAAAGAACATGTGGAATTCATTGAATGAATATAGTGTGTGTGGAACTTGTGGAATGAGTATAGAATGCGTGAATTTATTTAATTTGCATAGAATGTGTGGAACTCAAGTAATGTGTATAGAACGTGAGGAACTTATGGAATGAGAAAAGAATGTGTGGAATTCATGGAATGTATATAATGTGTGGAACTTGCGGAATGTGTATACAACGTGGAACTTATGGAATAGGAAAATTGTTTTTGAAATGTATATATTACATATGGATTTGATTGAATGTGTTATGGATTGTGTAGAAAATGAAGAATGTGGAATTTATTGAATCTATACTGTCACGGCTAGACAATAAGGACTGCCCGATGGCCTGAGGTCAGTGTGAGAGATATTCGGGCCAGTTGCTAGAACTGTCACTTGCACGATCAGGCCAGAATTACATGGAGCGAACCAAATCCTCTAACCGAGCGAGCACAATTATATTTTACTCGCAAAAGATGCGGCGAGGCATAATCGTGTGAGAGCACTAAGGAATACCAGTACTAACGAAATATCGCGATACCAAAAAAATTTAAATTATGCGATATCATCTTGTTGCTAATTTCGGTACCATTTTACAGTATGTTGCCATTAGCAAAATGTAATGAGATATGAAAGTTTTGAGATGAAATCATTGACAATTTGAAAATAAAATTTTTAAAATCTCAGTATGGCCAAGTGTGATCATTAAACAGCAGAAGTGTGTCATTTAAATAATGTACAGTGCCATTCGCTGTGTTGCGTTGTGTGCAGACACACAAAAGCAACACACACTACTGGTGCTTGATTTTCATGCAGTGTGTTTAGTGTATAAACTGTTGTGAACACTCAAATCTCCTCCGGTGCAGCTCGGAGATTTTAGCTCGCAAGTCGCGACAGGAGTATTACAGCATTAATGGGAAGCTTGATACAACTAACCCGTCAAAAAAGGAAGAACTCAAACGTCTGTCAAAATAAAAGTTCAGCGAAAATGAAAGCTCTGTTTAACTGGATGCGTAAGACCAACAAATATAACTAGTGTAAAAAGAAATTCTATTCCAAAAGTAGCAATAATACTCATAATAACAGTAGTATAATATTAAACAGTTGTATTATGATTATTATGATCTGTAAGCAATATCACAGAAGTGTACTGAATATCAGCATGTTGTGATTCAGTCATAGCATCCTTGTGTCTGAGGTAATCAGATTAATGTTTTCATCATTACTGTAAAGCTCTGTTGGGCAGCATTTTATTTGACCAAAAATACAATTTACATTTCTTGTAAAAAAAATTTTTTATATTTTGATTTGATCAAAGCTGCATGTATTAATCATAAGATATAATTCAAGCATTTAACATGGAATCCAGAAAAAGGTAAATGGAAAGCACTGAATCTGTAAGACTTTATGCAGTTCTTTTAATCAAATCATTTTCTGTGTAATTTCATCAAAAATCTGAGGTTCTTATTTGTTGCCTAAGTATCGATTTAGTATTGATACCGAGGTACCAGGGCTGGTATCGTGCCGAAGCCAATATTTTGTTATTGGAGCAACCCTAGAGTGTGCAGACACCCAGCGTACTCTCCTAGAACTGTCCTATTGTTCGCACGGTATTCATTCTTTCACCTTTAGATATGAAGCACTGAATGAAACGTTATTAACTTTGTTAAACCCTGGTTATACATGTGCCTGGGAATCATGAGCTGCTCAGTATCCAAAATGTAAGTAAAGGCCTACATTTAATTAGGTAATGTTTCAAAATGTAAACATTAATTAGACACGATAATGGCATTTAATATGAAAAGAGACAAAATCACTATGGCTATTATTATTATTATTATTATTATTATCAGAGCTGTTCAGCTGCAGGGTGAAAATAAGGTCTTCTCACTCAGTTTATTACATTCAGCCAATAATCTAATATTTAAAGGGATAGTTCACCCAAAAATGAAAATTCTCTCATCATTTA